>NW_028318977.1:0-197500 GCF_062004578.1 Staurois parvus
GGCCGAGGAAGGACGCCGTCAGCGGGAAGGGAGAGGCCGAGGAAGGACGCCGTCAGCGGGAAGGAGAGGCCGAGGAAGGACGCCGTCAGCGGGAAGGGAGAGGCCGAGGAAGGACGCCGTCAGCGGGAAGGGAGAGGCCGAGGAAGGACGCCGTCAGCGGGAAGGGAGAGGCCGAGGAAGGACGCCGTCAGCGGGAAGGAGAGGCCGAGGAAGGACGCCGTCAGCGGGAAGGGAGAGGCCGAGGAAGGACGCCGTCAGCGGGAAGGGAGAGGCCGAGGAAGGACGCCGTCAGCGGGAAGGGAGAGGCCGAGGAAGGACGCCGTCAGCGGGAAGGGAGAGGCCGAGGAAGGACGCCGTCAGCGGGAAGGGAGAGGCCGAGGAAGGACGCCGTCAGCGGGAAGGGAGGGCCAGGACGCCCTCAGCGGGAAGGGAGAGGCCGAGGACGCCCTCAGCGGGAAGGGGAGAGGCCGAGGACGCCCTCAGCGGGAAGGGAGAGGCCGAGGACGCCGTCAGCGGGAAGGGAGAGGCCGAGGACGCCGTCAGCGGGAAGGGAGAGGCCGAGGACGCCCTCAGCGGGAAGGGAGAGGCCGAGGACGCCGTCAGCGGGAAGGGAGAGGCCGAGGACGCCGTCAGCGGGAAGGGAGAGGCCGAGGACGCCGTCAGCGGGAAGGGAGAGGCCGAGGACGCCGTCAGCGGGAAGGGAGAGGCCGAGGACGCCGTCAGCGGGAAGGGAGAGGCCGAGGACGCCGTCAGCGGGAAGGGAGAGGCCGAGGACGCCGTCAGCGGGAAGGGAGAGGCCGAGGACGCCGTCAGCGGGAAGGGAGAGGCCGAGGACGCCGTCAGCGGGAAGGGAGAGGCCGAGGACGCCGTCAGCGGGAAGGGAGAGGCCGAGGACGCCGCCAGCGGGAAGGGAGAGGCCGAGGACGCCGCCAGCGGGAAGGGAGAGGCCGAGGACGCCGCCAGCGGGAAGGGAGAGGGCCGAGGACGCCGCCAGCGGGAAGGGAGAGGCCGAGGACGCCGCCAGCGGGAAGGGAGAGGCCGAGGACGCCGCCAGCGGGAAGGGAGAGGCCGAGGACGCCGCCAGCGGGAAGGGAGAGGCCGAGGACGCCGCCAGCGGGAAGGGAGAGGCCGAGGACGCCGCCAGCGGGAAGGGAGAGGCCGAGGACGCCGCCAGCGGGAAGGGAGAGGCCGAGGACGCCGCCAGCGGGAAGGGAGAGGCCGAGGACGCCGCCAGCGGGAAGGGAGAGGCCGAGGACGCCGCCAGCGGGAAGGGAGAGGCGAGGGCGCCGCCAGCGGGAAGGAGGGGATGCCGCCAGCGGGAAGGAGGGGATGCCGCCAGCGGGAAGGAGGGGATGCCGCCAGCGAGGAAGGAGGGGATGCCGTCAGAGGGAAGGAGGGGATGCGTCAGAGGGAAGGAGGGGATGCCGTCAGAGGGAAGGAGGGGATGCCGTCAGAGGGAAGGAGGGGAAGCCGTCAGAGGGAAGGAGGGGATGCCGTCAGAGGGAAGGAGGGGATGCCGTCAGAGGGAAGGAGGGGATGCCGTCAGAGGGAAGGAGGGGATGCCGTCAGAGGGAAGGAGGGGATGCCGTCAGAGGGAAGGAGGGGATGCAGTCAGAGGGAAGGAGGGGATGCCGTCAGAGGAAGGAGGGGATGCCGTCAGAGGAAGGAGGGGATGCCGTCAGAGGGAAGGAGGGGATGCCGTCAGAGGGAAGGAGGGGATGCAGTCAGAGGGAAGAAGGGGACGCCGTCAGAGGGAAGAAGGGGACGCCATCAGCGGGAGGGAGAGGAGAGTCAGAGAATATGTCAAGTGAGGAGAGGTGAAAAATGCAATCACGGGGACAATGGTGTCAGAGGAAGGCAGATGGCGGGGGGAGGGGTGGTGCCGGCGATTAGGCGGAGAATGTCGGGAAGAGAGGCGCAGCAAACATTCAGAGAGAAGTGTAGCAGACACTCACCTTCAAGAGCTCCTTATTGGCAAATGACAGGATACCTTCAAATATGACAACATTGGCGCCATACACAGTTTTCTGTAAGAGACGAGTGAGAACAGAGATCTACCTCCACACACATATATGAGCAATTCCATGATTAAAACCCTCCGGCTCACCCAATCCTTCCTGCGGCTGTGAGTGGTGAAATCATAGACCGGCACCTTCACACTCTTCCCCTTCTTCAGCTTGCGCAGCACATTCACCAGAAGATCAAAGTCGAACGCATCGGGGTGATCGAAATTGTACTCGTTCCTGGCAGCCAATTCCTGCTCCTCCTTACTGAGGATCTGCAAAAGGCGAACAGAGAAACGCTAGTCTGCAGAATGAGGACTATATAGGAAAGACAAAATAGGGGACCCGGGATACAGAAATCTTAGGTCTTCGCAGCCCCCCAGGACCAATCTCAGCTGTGCACTCCTCCCAGCAAGGGTCCTGGGACCCCTCTCAGCTCTACAAACCCCCCCCCGGCAGATCTCTGCTTTACACTCACCCCAACCAGGTTCCTGGGATAAATCCCAGCTCTACACTTTCCTAGTCTGGAGCTCAGGAACTCTCAACTCTATCCTCCCCAGGAGTCGGTTCCCTAGGACAGATCCCAGCTCTATTTCTCACCCCCCCCCCCCACCAGCAGGGTCCCCAAGGGCATATCTTAGCTCCCCCCCAGCTGGAACCCTGGGACAGATCTCAGCTCCATGGTGCCCCCTGCCAAGTCCCTGGGACAGATCTCAGCTCCATGGTGCCCCCTGCCAAGTCCCTGGGACAGATCTCCAGCTCCATGGTGCCCCCTGCCAAGTCCCTGGGACAGATCTCAGCTCCATGGTGCCCCCTGCCAAGTCCCTGGGACAGATCTCAGCTCCATGGTGCCCCCTGCCAAGTCCCTGGGACAGATCTCAGCTCCATGGTGCCCCCTGCCAAGTCCCTGGGACAGATCTCAGCTCCATGGTGCCCCCTGCCAAGTCCCTGGGACAGATCTCAGCTCCATGGTGCCCCCTGCCAAGTCCTGGGACAGATCTCAGCTCATGGGCCCCCTGCCAAGTCCCTGAGACAGATCTCAGCCTTCCCACCAGTCAGCTCAGCTCTACACTCCACCACTGCCCTCCCCCCGTGGATGGCATTGCGAATTCTAGGAATGATCCACTAAAGCAGACCTTATAGAAGGAGTCCATGGAGAGAAGGACCACCCAAGGAACATCCAGGGCTTCAATTATTTTATTGGCTACCGTAGTCTTCCCAGATGCACTGCCGCCGCACAGACCTGGAACAAGAAGAACAATGGGTAATGACATATGGAATGATGAGAGAATACTCTGAAGGACTGTCACATTATATACCAAGTGGTACAGAACAGAACATAGATTCTATTCACCAAGCTATTGTCATTTACAGTCCTTATAAATCTGCACCTTTGAAATAATCCCCTGTGATCCTGCCATTAAGGTTTTTGTTCAGGCACTTGGTATTCTAAGGTAGCAAGCTCTGTTCCCATCAACCAAAGGTGCTTCCCTAAGATGAACTGTATTTTTTAATTTTCCAGCAAAGCAGTTAGAATTAGCCTGGTAAACAAACGGAAAATGAGGCCTGGAGCTTAACCTGCTATATATAAAACACGTGCATTTTCTCTCATATTTCCCATGCCTTATAATATGCCTGCTGACCCGCCACGACTCACCGATAACAAAGGCCTCGTTGAAAGGTGTGCCTGACTCATTGTACCAGGGTGGGCGCCCGGCGGTGTAAATGGTCCTTTTGCTGGTGCGCAGTAATGGCGGTTCGGTCTTGCTCTGGCTGGTGGTGCGTTTTCGAGGAGACAGAGACGGTGTGAGGGGGAGACGGGTGAGCAAAGTGTCCAACGAGTCCTCCCCGCTGTCACTGCAAGGATAGGAGGAGAATGTGGTCAGTTTATGTACAGGGTTAACTGTGTGCTCTACTGGGCACGGGCCGTACACCCCTACACTACTATTAATGCCTCCCCCTGGAACCAAAACACTCCTACACTACCTCCTCCCCCTGGACCCAAAACACTCCTACACTACCACTACCTCCTCCCCTGGACCAAACACACCCCTACACTACCACTACCTCCTCCCCCTGGACCAAACACACCCCTACACTACCAACACCTCCTCCCCCTGGACCCAATACACACCTACATTACCACTACCTCCACCACCTGGACCCAAAACACCCCTACACTACCACTACCTCCTCCCCCTGGACCCAAAACACTCCTACACTACCACTACCTCCTCCCCCTGGACCCAAAACACTCCTACACTACCACTACCTCCTCCCCCTGGACCAAACACACCCCTACACTACCACTACCTCCTCCCCCTGGACCAAACACACCCCTACACTACCAACACCTCCTCCCCCTGGACCCAATACACACCTACATTACCAGTACCTCCTCCCCCTGGACCCAAAACACCCCTACACTACCTCTGCCTCCTCCCTCTGGACCCAATACACCCCTACACTACCACTACCTCCTCCCCCTGGACCAAATACACCCCTACACTACCAATACCTCCTTTCATTGGACCCAATCACCCCTACACTACTACATCCCCCTGGACCCAGAACACCCCTACACTACCAGTACCTCCTTCCCCTGGACCCAAAACACCACCACACTATCAATACTGAGCCAGACACATCACAATATCCCCACACAACCAATACTGAGCTTCCTCTACATCCTCTATAACCCCTGTGCTACAAATACTGAGCCCCAAAACATCCCAACATCACCAAAAAGCACATTTTGAACCCCAGAACATCCTCGCACAGCCAATGAGCCAATACAGCAATATGGAGCCCCAAAACATCCCAACACCCCCACATGGCCAATACTGAGCCCCAAAGCATCCCAACACCCCCACATGGCCAATACAGAGACCCAAAGCATCCCAACACCCCCACATGGCCAATACAGAACCTAAAAATATCCCAGGACCCTCATACAATCAATACCAAGCCCAAAAACATCCAAACACCACCACACGGCCAATAATGAACCTCAAAATCTACTCATATCTCTGCATAGTGAATACTGAACCTCAAAACCTACTTCCACACAGTGAATACTGAGACCCACACCTCCCAACACCCCCACACAGCCAACACTGAGCCCCAAAATATCCAAACACCACCACACTGCCAATACTGAACCCAAAAAAAATTCAAACACCTCCCACACAGCCAATAGTGAACCCTAAAACATCCAAACACCGCCAGTCAATGATCCTCAAAATCTAGCTGCACCCCCACAGTGAATACTGAGCCCCAAAAGCTACCTACACCCCCACACAACCAACACTGAGCCCAAAAACATCAAAACACCACCACACGGCCAATAATGAGCCTCAAAATCTAGCCACATCCCTACATAGTGAATACTGAGCCCCAAACCTTACCTACACTGCCACACAGTGAATACTGAGCCCCAAAACCGGACACCACCACATAACAACGAGCCTCAAAATCTAGCCAGACAACCACACAGTGAACACTGAGCCCCAAAACCTACCTATACTCCCACACAGTGAATATTGAGCCCTCATAAACTTCCAACACCCCCACATAGCCAACAGTGAACCCCAAAACATCCAAACACCACCACTAAGCCAATAATGAGCCTCAAAATCTACTCGCACCCCTACATAGCAAATACCGAGCCCCAAAACCTACCTATACCCCCACATAGTGAATACTGATCCCCATAATCTACCTATACCCCCACAGAGTGAATATTGATCCCGATAACCTCCCAATACCCCCACACAGCCAACACTGAACCCCAAAACATCCAAACACCACCACACAGCCAATAACGAGCCTCTAAATCTAGCCACACTACCACACAGTGAATACTGAGCCCCAAAACCTATCTACACTCCCACACAGCCAACACTGAGCACCAAAACATCCCAACACCCCCACACAACCAATGAGCCCCAACGCACACCCCTACAATGCAAATACTGAGCCCCGAAACCTACCCATACAGCCAATACCAAACACCAAAACATTCCAACACCTCCACACAGCAAATACCGATCCCCAAAACATCCCAACACCTCCACACAGCCAATATCGATCCCCCAAACATCCTGATACCCCCACACAGCTAATACAGAGCCCCAAAACATCCCAAGATCCCCACACAGCCACAGCATCTCCCATCATACCTATACTGCCCTTACTATACATTTCAATGCTACTGAGCACCAAAACTTCCCAACTCCCCCAACACAGTCAATACTGGAGCCCCCAAACATTCTGAAAACCCAGCACTGCCCATCCTGAGCCTTCAAACATCCCTGGGGTCTCACAGTACCAATGCAGAGCCCCCAAACACCTCACATTGCCAATACTGAGCCCCCAAATACCCCACACAGCTAATATCGAACCTCAAAACATCCCAAAACCCCCCAACACAGTTCATAATCCCAATACCCCCAAAACTACAAACAGAGCTCCAAAACATTCCCACACAGCCAATACTGAGCCCCAAATACCCCACACAGCCAATAGTGAACCTCAAAACATCTCAACCCCCCCAAACTACAAACAGAGCTCCAACACATCCACACAAAGTCAATAATGAGCCCCAAACCTTCAAGACTTCAACAGCCAACAATGAGCCAAAACCACCCAACACCTCTTCACTACCACATCCTGAAAAATGTGACACCGCCATTAAGTCGCAGAATGTGCAAACGTAATACTAAGTCTAAACACACCTCATACACAAAGCTTTTACACTCAATACATCCCCCACTTCTATAATGTACCTGGAGGGGGGCAGGAAAGCAGACCGTGCAGATATGACGGCCCCATAGAAGCAGTCAGAGCCGGCCGGGTTCATGCTGGAAGTAATGGAAGGCTTTGCAGCTCCAACATAAACAAATCTCATAACACAGCTGCTCCGACTGCCAAACATAGGCAAAAGAGACATCTGCACCCAGAGATAAATATACCAGCTGATCCTCCGCCTGTCACTCCGAGACCTCGCCCTGCCTGACACCACCGAGCACATGGCTGACCTCGCTGACACCACAAAACCCATGCCTGACCCTGGTGACACCACAGAGCACAATCCTGACCCCGCTGACAGCCCAGAGCATAAACCTGAGCCCACTGACACCAGAAAACCAATGCTTGCCCCCGCTGACAGACCAGAGCACACCACTCCGGACCCCAAAGACACCTCCCAGAGCACACCACTCCTGACCCCAAAAAACACGCCAGAGCACACCACTCCTGACCCCAAAAAACACGCCAGAGCACACCACTCCTGACCCCAAAAAACACGCCAGAGCACACCACTCCTGACCCCAAAAACACACCAGAGCACACCACTCCTGACCCCAAAAACACACCAGAGCACACCACTCCTGACCCCAAAAACACGCCAGAGCACACCACTCCTGACCCCAAAGACACCTCCCAGAGCACACCACTCCTGACCCCAAAGACACCTCCCAGAGCACACCACTCCTGACCCCAAAGACACCTCCCAGAGCACACCACTCCTGACCCCAAAGACACCTCCCAGAGCACACCACTCCTGACACCCCAAAGACACCTCCCAGAGCATACCACTCCTGACCCCAAAAACACGCCAGAGCACACCACTCCTGACCCCAAAGACACCTCCCAGAGCACACCACTCCTGACCCCAAAGACACCTCCCAGAGCACACCACTCCTGACCCCAAAGACACCTCCCAGAGCACACCACTCCTGACCCCAAAGACACCTCCCAGAGCATACCACTCCTGACCCCAAAAACACCTCTCAGAGCATAAACCTGACCCCATTGAAAGCAGAAATCCCATGCCCAACCCAGGTGACATCATAGAGCACAATCCTGACCCCACTGACACCATAAAACACATTCTTGACCCTGGTAACACACCAGAGCACACTCCTGACACCTGAGAGCACAATTCTGATCCCCACAGGACAATCCTGACACTGAAAAGCCCATGGCTAACCCCCCAGAGCAGAATCCTGACCCCACTGACACCCCAGAGCACACCTACGACCCAGCTGACACCCCAGAACACAAACCTGACTTCACTGACACCCCAGAGCACATCTGTGATTCCAATGACCCCCCCTTCCCCCAAGTACAATCAAGAACTCCACATCACCAAAAAGCCCTTGGCTGAATCCCCCCAGAGAAAAATCTTGACCCCGCTGGCACGAAAAATCCCATGTCCTAACCCCACTCACATCCCAGGGCAGAATCAACCCAGTGACACCCCGACCATGCTGATTCACCAGAGCACATCTGCAACCCAGCTGACACCCCAGAATGCAAACCTGATAACAATGAAACCCCAGTGCATTCCTATGACAACCCAGAGCACAGTCCTGCCCCCCACCGACACCTCAGGGCACAATCCTGCCCCCCATTGCACAATCCTGCCCACCACAGACACCCCAGGGCACGATCCTACCCACCACCGACACACACCAGGGCACAATCCTGCCCACCACCAACACCCCATTGCACAATCCTGCCCCCCACCGACACCCCAGGGCACAATCCTGCCCCCCATTGCACAATCCTGCCCCCCACCGACACCCCAGGGCACAATGCTGCCCACCACTGACACCCCAGGGCACAATCCTGCCCCCCACCGACACCCCAGGGCACAATCCTGCCCCCCATTGCACAATCCTGCCCACCACAGACACCCCAGGGCACGATCCTACCCACCACCGACACACACCAGGGCACAATCCTGCCCACCACCAACACCCCATTGCACAATCCTGCCCCCCACCGACACCCCAGGGCACAATCCTGCCCACCACCGACACACACCAGGGCACAATCCTGCCCCCCACCGACACACCCCAGGGCACAATCCTGCCCCCCATTGCACAATCCTGCCCACCACAGACACCCCAGGGCACAATCCTGCCCACCACAGACACCCCAGGGCACAATCCTGCCCACCACAGACACCCCAGGGCACAATCCTGCCCCCCATTGCACAATCCTGCCCCCCACCAACAGCCCAGGGCACAATCCTGCCCACCACCGACACCCCAGGGCACAATCCTGCCCACCACCGACACCCCAGGGCACAATCCTGCCCACCACCGACACCCCAGGGCACAATCCTGCCCACCACCGACACCCCAGGGCACAATTCTGCCCACCGCCGACACCCCAGGGCACAATCCTGCCCACCACCGACACCCCAGAGCACAATCCTGCGCACAACCGACACACCAGAGCACAATCCTGCGCACAACCGACACCCCAGAGCACAATCCTGCGCACAACCGACACCCCAGAGCACAATCCTGCGCACCACCAACACCCCAGGGCACAATCCTGCGCACCACCGACCACCCCAGAGCACAATCCTGCGCACCACCAACACCCCAGGGCACAATCCTGCCCACCACCGACACCCCAGAGCACAACAAAACACACCAACTACACTGACACCAGAGAGCAGGCTCCTTTGCCAGCCAACACCACAGAGCACAACCCTGACACCAGAGAGCACACTCCTGATCCCACTGGCAACAGAACACACCCTTAGCACCACTGGCACCATGGGGCACATTCCTAACTCTGATGACACCAGAGAGTACACTCCTGACACCATAGAGCGCACACACACATGACCTCGCTGACACCACAGAATACATTCCTAACACTGATGAAAAACTTATAATCTATCTTCAACCAAAATGTGTTTCAATTTTGGATGGAATAAGGAAGGGTTGTAACCTTCCAGTCTGCTCAGCTTCCTGTGGCCCCGTGGCAGAGATCCTCCCTCACTTCTTGTTCTGCAGACAACAGTGTGTCCACAGACGTAGTAAGGAGAAGGTCTTTCAGAAGAGATTGGGAGGAGAACCCCTATCAGCTTTTATTGCTGTCTCTCTGCTGGAGACATATCCTCCCAACAAGCTATGGAGTGCCATTCCCAGAACCCTGTGGGGCCAACCTGGAAGGCACCTCCAACCATTGGGCTCTGCATTAGACAATTCCAAACCCTGTTCTGGTAACAAGTTAGCAGCAGAGTGCTTTCCATATCCAAAGACGATGGCATTGCCTGGTATCTCAAGACTCACTTTGTGAGCAGGCCAACTGGCCTGAGCACTGGGAGCCATCTCATTGCTTAGACCAGTGGTATCTTCCCACTGATACAAGGCACTACTTCTCCCGCAGACACCGACGAGGGGGCGCCATTCCTCCCGCAGACACCGACGAGGGGGCGCCATTCCTCCCGCAGACACCGACGAGGGGGCGCCATTCCTCCCGCAGACACCGACGAGGGGGCGCCATTCCTCCCGCAGACACCGACGAGGGGGCGCCATTCCTCCCGCAGACACCGACGAGGGGGCGCCATTCCTCCCGCAGACACCGACGAGGGGGCGCCATTCCTCCCGCAGACACCACCGAGGGGGCGCCATTCCTCCCAGACACCGAGGGGGCGCCATTCCTCCAAGACACCAACCATGGGGCGCCATTCCTCCCAGACACCAACCATGGGGCGCCATTCCTCCCAGACACCAGCCACGGGGCGCCATTCCTCCCAGACACCAACCCTTGGCGCCATTCCTCCCACAAACACCAACGAGGGGGCGCCATTCCTTCCAATGACAATGGGGGGGGCACTATACCCCTCCCACTGACAGCGATGGGGGGGGCACTATACCCCTTCCACTGACAAAGATGGGGGGGGCACTATACCCCTCCCACTGACAACGATGGGGGGGGGGCACTATACCCCTCCCACTGACAACGATGGGGGGGGGCACTATACCCCTCCCACTGACGATGGGGGGGGGCACTATACCCCTCCCACTGACAACGATGGGGGGGCACTATACCCCTCCCACTGACAACGATGGGGGGGCACTATACCCCTCCCACTGACAACGATGGGGGGGCACTATACCCCTCCCACTGACAACGATCGGGGGGGCACTATACCCCTCCCACTGACAACGATCGGGGGGGCACTATACCCCTCCCACTGACAACGATCGGGGGGGCACTATACCCCTCCCACTGACAACGATGGGGGGGCACTATACCCCTCCCACTGACAACGATGGGGGGGCACTATACCCCTCCCACTGACAACGATGGGGGGGCACTATACCCCTCCCACTGACAACGATGGGGGGGCACTATACCCCTCCCACTGACAACGATGGGGGGGCACTATACCCCTCCCACTGACAACGATGGGGGGGCACTATACCCCTCCCACTGACAACGATGGGGGGGGCACTATACCCCTCCCACTGACAACAATGATGGGGGAGGGCACTATTCCTCCCACTGACAACAATGATGGGGAGGGCACCATTTATCCCGCTGACAACAATGATGGGGGAGGGCAGCATTCCTCCCACTAACAACAAGGAGGACACCATTCCTCCCAGTTACACCAAAGATGGGGGAGTCCCATCTGAAGAACAGTGAACTGGCCCTATGTTTAGAAAGTTTGGACCAAATGTCCTACTTTAAACCAGTTTGCAGGGTAGGGGGTTAATGCTGAGAGACTGGGCACTGAGGTCATCTGCTGGGTGGAGTGCCACGCACGCTCCACGCTCTCCTTCCAGCTACTAGGCGTTGAGGAAGTATCAACCCTCTGCTCCTCTGGCTTCAAGCCATGGAGTTTCCTGGTGTGTTCCTACTGCCCATTTGCAGCAACTTTCGTAACTTTCAGCTTTCTTACCCTTCAATGGCTACACTGTTCAACAGGTAAAAAGTTTTGGGCATAAAATTAGCTAATCTTACATAATTTTGGGTTGCTGAAAACGAAAATGACCCTAAAAAATGTTGATTGGCTCTAGTTTCCATGATATATTCACCCATCTAATGACGTAAGCCATTCAAAATTATGATGCAACTTCAGCTGCATATTGCGCAATTGATACTGGTGACCAATAGAAAATTGCATGTATACTGAGATGATGCAATATTAGCCTTTAATTGCATCACTTCACTGCATAAAAGCTGCAGTATCTGTAGCTGATTGTAGTTGGACAGCGTCTTTACATTTCGTTTTATGCTTATATAGGCTACTCAGTAATGCCTCGAACTTGTGTGAATAAAGCAGATAATTTCTGCTATATCTGCGGTGAAATAACTTTTATCTCACAAAAAAGGAGGATAACAGGAATGATTAAGAAATCCTACAACTTGTATTTTGGCTCCAAGATAGGAGACCAGGACAAGAGCTGGGCACCACATATATGCTGCAATTCTTGTGGGACGGCACTGGAGCAATGGTTGAATGGAAAAAAGGCATCTATACCTTTCGCTGTGCCAATGATTTGGAGAGAGCCAACAGATCATGTTAGTAATTGTTACTTTTGTATGGTGCCTCCAATTGTAAAAGGGCTAAATAAGAAGAAAAAGTTATCTGTGCACTATCCAAATATTCCATCGGCAATACGTCCAGTTCCTCATGGAGAGGGGCTACCAATTCCTAAAGCACCAGAATCCTTCGTGGTTGAGTCAAGTGAGGAAGAACCTGAAGCGTGTAGTCACCTGCAGTTGTAAGAGATAGCCCTTTCCTCGAATACAAGAGAAAAGCCAAGAGAAGCAAAACCGACACAAACTGAAGACAAAACTAGTGAGAATCCTAAGTATTAAAATGATTCAACTTAGCTTATGGCTATAATTTTTCTTGGTAATCCTATGCAATATATTATGCCATTTAGGCTTTGTTATGTAGTCAATATCACTTGCTTTATATTTGTGGAAAGACATCTATCTATATAATTATTGTGCATTATGTAGTCATTACGCCTATAGTAGAAAACTTTCCGTTTACAGAAAAACTAGAGCCAATTGACAAATTTCATTGTTATATTTGAACTCAGAATGTGAAATTCATTAAGAAATGGATCCTTTTGTTTCCAAAACTGGCAAAAAATAAAAATTTGTTGAACAGTGCTATCGGCTGTCTGGATTTTGTTAATATCCAAGGCCTGGTCTCATACCCTGAGCTTAGGTGCATTACCGCTACTTGGTTGCAATATGTCTGTGATAGGGGACAGTGATAGTGCACTAGGTGACTCCAACTTACTTTCTGCTGACGGTTCTTATGATATTTTCTGAGCACACCAATGTCTAATCTGGAATCCGATTACCCTCTGGTTATAGGGTCTACCTCATCCTAGTACCTCTTAGCTCTGCTGGGTAAAGTTGAGTCTCTTGCCTCATCAGTAGAGGTCTCTAATACAGTCACACACCTTAGTAGTCATATTCACCCAATTATTTGCTGGTGTTGACCTCTAAGCATGCCCTCGCACCTTCCCCTGAGCAGTCAGTTTCTCATCTCCCCACGATCTTTGAAGAGGTTGGGCCACCAGTTGCAATGACCACCTCTGACTCTGAGGGATCACAGTCTTCTGTCATCACCTCAGATGTACCAGAGACCATCAGCCCCTTATGAAAGCACCACAGACTACTCTGCATCTGGAGGACCAGCTGGCTGTCTCCAGCCTTGGGTCTTTCAGAGCTTCTGCTATTCGAGGTCCTCTATATAGATCAGAAGCACCCTGAGGGGTTCTGGACAGCACCTAAAACCCTTCTTTGATCTGCTCCCCTTCGGTAGGGAGTTTATTTTATACAGTGGGCTATACCCACCATGGATTTGCCTGTGACCCCACCTCAACAGGAAAACCACTAGGCCAGCAGAGGACTGTAAACTTTAATGCAGAACTAAAAAGGCAAAACTCTTTAACCACATGCCACCCAGCCACTGTAGAAATACGGCGGCATGGCGGCACAGGCAGGCAAAACCACGTTTTAAAATGGGTGTTTTGTAAACAGATAGGGGGCACGCGCGAGGCGCGCCGCCGCCCTATCTGTCCCGCCGATCACCGCCGCGGATGTCAGTCGCCGGGTCACAGCCAATTGGTACTGGCTGTTTCCCGGCGATCAGCGGCAAACAGTGACAGAGAGCACAGCTGCAGTAGCTGTGCTAGCTGTCAGTTCCCTGACAGCTCGAGGACACGCTGATCGGGACAGAAGAGTTTCTCTCTACCGATCAGTGGTGTTCCCTGCAGTACACACCCCCGCCCCCTAGTAAAACACTCCCCCTCACACAGATAACCCTTCCCTGCAAAATAAAGTTAACCCCTTCCTCCCCATTGCCATTAGTACAGTGTCAGTGTTTTTTTTTGCACTGATCACTGTATTAGTGTTTTTGGGGATGTCAGTGACCCCAAGTCAGTACCCCCCAATGTCAATGTCCACCGCAGTCCCGCCATAAGTCGCTGGTCGCTGCCATAAGTCACTGATCGCCGCCATAATTCGCTGATCGCCGCCATTATTAGTATAAAAAAAAAACGAAAAATCCCAGTATCTTTCCCGCCATTTGTAAACGCTATAACTTTCACGTAAACCAATTAATTTACACGTATTGGGTTTTTTTTTTTTTAGCAAAGACATGTCGCAGAATGCATTTTGGCAGAAATTTATGACTAAATTTGATTTTTGCATTTTTTTTCTGGACATGTTTTATAGCAAAAAGTCCAAAATATTTTTTTTTCCTCAAAATTGTCAGCCTTTTTTTTTCTAGCGCAAAAAATAAAAACCGCACAGGCGATCAAATACCACCAAAAGAAAGCTCAATTTGTGGGGAAAAAAAGGATGTAAATTTCATTTATGTACTGTATTGCATGACCGCGCAATTGTCCGTTAAACTAGCGCAGCGCTGTATAGCAAAAAATAGCGTAAATTGCAGTATCTATACCATAGTTTGTAGACGCTATAACTTCACACAAAGCAATCAATATACACTTATTGGGATTTTTTTTACCAAAAACATGGAGCAGAATACATTTTGGCCTAAATTTATAACCAACTTTGAGTTTACTATATATTTTTTATAGCTGAAAGTAAAAAATATTGTTTTTCTTCAAAATTTGTGGCCTTTTTTTGTTTATAGCGTGAAAAATAAAAAGCGCACAGGTGATCAAATTACACCGAAAGAAAGCTCTATTTGTGTGAAAAAAAGGACGTAAATTTGGTTTGGGTGCAGCATTGCATGACCGCACAATTATCAGTTGAACTAGTGCAGCGCCGAGTAGCAAAAAGAGGCCCGGTCATTAAGGGGGGTAAATCCTCTGGAGGTCAAGTGGTTAACATTTTGGATAGTGTAAAGGGGGGGGGGGGGTTCAGGGTTTTTTTTTTTGACCAATGGTATTCTCCTGTGGAGACTTCGCTTCCTGTTCAGTAGCCACAATAGGAAGTGAAAGGAAATCCCATCAAAGTGAGAGAATCCCTGGTTGTCACCAGAACTAGTGTCCCCCATGTCCCCTCTGTTTCTGTCCTGGTGACAACCCAGAATTTGTGATTTTTTGGAATCCCCCCTCTCCACTTCAAAACTTAAAAAAACTTGTCTTAAGGGATTCCACTGACCAACAGCTGGAATTCCTCCAGTTCTTGCTGGTGGGCTCTACCCTTTGCCCTGTCCTGGCTAAGACCTTGATCTGTCAAACTGGTGGAATGGTTCAAAAGATCTCCAGACTTCAGCTGTGATAGTTTACTGAAAGCCTCTAAGTCTATGTTCAGCGTTTCTCAACTAGGGTGCCATTTTGATTCCCCTGGGGGGACCGCAAGCACTAGACCCAATTTGTCCTGGATCAGAGATGGATGAGAGGACTCTGATGTGATGGGAGACTGTCATGGCGGTACTTCGATTTCTTTGGCAGGGCTCACACTTCTAACTTAACACAAAGAATTAAGGTGGTTGTGTGCATTGTCCCAGGCTCAGGCTTCCCATTGATAAGTAACATTTTTTGCATCTTAAGACTGGGGTGTCTTGAAATTTTTGCATTCTTTCAAAAGAGTGCCGTAACTGGAGAAAGATTGAGAAAAACTGGTCTATACAGGTCATGAGGTTGGACGGTCAAAAAGCATCTGTCTTTGAGGAACGACATCTTGTGACCCATCGTCAGAGCATTCCGTCGACCCTCTAGACCATCACTGGAGGTCAGAGCGTTCCGTCGACCCTCTAGATCATCACTGGAGGTCAGAGCGTTCCGTCGACCCTCTAGACCATCACTGGAGGTCAGAGCGTTCCGTCGACCCTCTAGACCAGTGGTTCTCAACCTTTCTAATGCCGCGACCCCTTAATACAGTTCCTCATGTTGTGGTGACCCCCAACCATAAAATTATTTTCGTTGCTACTTCATAACTGTAATTTTGCAGTGGGAGGACTAGCGCCCCATCACTGATGTCAGTGGGGGGAGGAACAGCGCCCCGTCGTGGGCGTCAGTGGGGGGAGGAACAGCGCCCCGTCGTGGGCGTCAGTGGGGGGAGGAACAGCGCCCCGTCGTGGGCGTCAGTGGGGGGAGGAACAGCGCCCCGTCGTGGGCGTCAGTGGGGGGAGGAACAGCGCCCCGTCGTGGGCGTCAGTGGGGGGAGGAACAGCGCCCCGTCGTGGGCGTCAGTGGGGGGAGGAACAGCGCCCCGTCGTGGGCGTCAGTGGGGGGAGGAACAGCGCCCCATCGTGGGGGGGGAGGAACAGCGCCCCATCGTGGGCGTCAGGGGGGGGAGGAACAGCGCCCCATCGTGGGGGGGAGGAACAGCGCCCCATCGTGGGCGTCAGTGGGGGGAGGAACAGCGCCCCATCGTGGGCGTCAGTGGGGGGAGGAACAGCGCCCCATCGTGGGCGTCAGTGGGGGGAGGAACAGCGCCCCATCGTGGGCGTCAGTGGGGGGAGGAACAGCGCCCCATCGTGGGCGTCAGTGGGGGGAGGAACAGCGCCCCATCGTGGGCGTCAGTGGGGGGAGGAACAGCGCCCCATCGTTGGCGTCAGTGGGGGGAGGAACAGCGCCCCATCGTTGGCGTCAGTGGGGGGAGGAACAGCGCCCCATCGTTGGCGTCAGTGGGGGGAGGAACAGCGCCCCATCGTTGGCGTCAGTGGGGGGAGGAACAGCGCCCCATCGTTGGTATTAGTGACACAAATGATGGGGCACTATCCCTTCCACTGACACCAATGATACTTACCTTGCTGACTCCTGCTCCAGCCTGGGCTCGCTCTCTCCCTCTCCCATCTACAGCCTGCATACCTGGCTGCAGCAGCAAAATTTGCACTTACCTGTCAGCTGTCTTCCTTCTCTGGCCTCTCTCCTCTTCACTCGCTCCTGCAGCTCCCTCGATCTTCTTCGATCTCCGCGCGCTGCCGCTCGGCTCCTCCTCTCCAAGCTCCACCTCCTCGCCGGTGATTGCCCGCCTGTGTGCCTCTCCTGAGCTACAGTTCCGGTGGCCAATCAGCGGCGAGGAGGCGGAGCTGTTGAGTGATCCCGGAGGTGTGGCCAGGTTACAGGGGCAGCATATCATCCTGCCCACATATCATCCCGTGTCTCGGTTTCCCAAGACCATCGGAAATATGTGTTTTCCGATGGTCTTAGGCGACCCCTGTGAAATGGTCGTTCGACCCCCAAAGGGGTCGCGACCCCCAGGTTGAGAACCGCTGCTCTAGACCATCACTGGAGGTCAGAGCGTTCCATCGACCCTCAACCCCCACACGGGGGTGGGGTGCTCTGGACATCTAGTCTTACAGATACAACCAACCCTTTGAGGTATGGAGCAGGGGTGGGCAACTGTGGCCCTCCAGCTATTGTAGAACTACAAGTCCCATGAGGCACTGCAAAACTGGCAGTTACAAGCATGACTCCCAAAGGAAGAGGCATGATGGGACTTGTAGTTCACCAACAGCTGGAGGGCCACAGTTGCCCACCCCTGCTCCATACCATCACTGGAGGTCAGTGTGTTCCATCTACCACCTCCTAGACCATCACTGGAGATTGTTACGTTCCATCTACCCCCTAGACCACCACTGGAGGTCTCAGCATTCCATCTACCCTCTACCATCACTGGAGGTCAGTGTGTTCCATTTACCCTCTAGACCAGGGGTGGGCAAACTTTTTGACTTGAGGGCCGCAATGGGTTCATATATTGGACCCGGGGGCCGGACCAAGAGTAGATGAATGATGTGTATGTGTCATCCATAGTAAGTATAGTAATATTCCCCCATAGTAAGCATAGTAATTCATCCCCCATATAGTAATTCATCCCCCCATATAGTAATTCATCCCCCCATATAGTAATTCATCCCCCCATATAGTAATTCATCCCCCCTATAGTAATTCATCTCCCATATAGTAATTCATCCCCCCATATAGTAATTCATCCCCCCATATAGTAATTCATCCCCCCATATAGTAATTCATCCCCCATATATAGTAATTCATCCCCCATATATAGTAATTCATCCCCCATATAGTAATTCATCCCCCCTATAGTAATTCATTCCCCATATTAATTCATCCCTCATATAGTATTTCATCCCCCACAGTACTATTCCCCCCCCAAGTAGTAAGCCAAGTCCCCCCTGTGTCAATTCACTTACCTTTGCTCCGCGCGTTCCTCTCGCCGTGTTCCCGCGCCGTTCCAGTCTTCAGGGCGGACTGTGAGAGGAGCCTAGCTCCCCTCACGTTCCTCACGCTGCCCCGCCTACACACATTCTGACAGCCAATGTTTGCCACGCTCCGCGGGACGGATTAAAAGGTCCGCGGGGCCGTATACGGCCCGCCGGGCCGTAGTTTGCCCATTGCTGGGCTAGACCATCACTGGAAATTAAAACGTTCCATCTACCACCTAGACTATCACTGTAGATCGTTACGTTCCATCTACCCCCTAAACCACCACTGGAGGTCACAACATTCCATGTACCCTCTAGACCATCACTGGAGGTCAGAGCGTTCCATGTACCCTCTAGACCATCACTGGAGGTCAGAGCGTTCCATGTACCCTCTAGACCATCACTGGAGGTCAGAGCGTTCCATGTACCCTCTAGACCATCACTGGAGGTCAGAGCGTTCCATCTACCCTCTAGACCATCACTGGAGGTCAGAGCGTTCCATGTACCCTCTAGACCATCACTGGAGGTCAGAGCGTTCCATGTACCCTCTAGACCATCACTGGAGGTCAGAGCGTTCCATGTACCCTCTAGACCATCACTGGAGGTCAGAGCGTTCCATGTACCCTCTAGACCATCACTGGAGGTCAGAGCGTTCCATCTACCCTCTAGACCTCGGCTGTCAAACTGGCAGCCCTCCAGCTGTTGCAGAACTACAAGTCCCATGAGGCATTGCAAGATTGACAGTTACAAGCATGACTCCCAATGGCAGAGGCATGATGGGACTTGTAGTTTCACAACAGCTGGAGGGCCGCCAGTTTGACACCCCTGCTCTAGACCATCACTGGAGGTCAGAGCGTTCCATCTACCCTCTAGACCACAGGTGTCAAACTGCAACCCTCCAGCTGTTCCCATCATGCCTCTGCCTTTGGGAGTCTTGCTTTTAAATGTCAGCTCTGCAATGCCTCATGGGACCTGTAGTTCTGCAACAGCTGGAGGGCCGCCAGTTTGACACCCTTGCTCTAGACCATCACTGCAGGTCAGAGTTCCATCTACCCTCTAGATCAGGAGTCTCCAAACTTTCTCAACAAAAGGCCAGCTTACTGTCCTTCACACTTTAGGGGGGCTGGGCATTGGTGTCAGTGAGAGGAATGCTGCCTCAGTAGGGGGGGTGATCCAGGATGAACATATAGAAGGGGGGTGCAGGTGGGGGTCTAGGGTAGATATTCAGGGTTGGGATGGTACAAGTGAATACTGGGAGATGGGGAGCCTAGGGTGGATATTCAGGGGTGGGTACAGGTGAAAATTGGGGGATGGGGAGGCTAGAGGGGTCCAGGGTGGATATTCAGGGGTGGGGGGGCACAAGTGAAAATTGGGGAATGGGGAGCCTAGGGGGGTCCAGGGTGGATATTCAGGGGTGGGGGGCACAGGTGAATATTGGGGAGATGGGGAGCCTAGGGTGGATATTCAGGGGTGGGGGGGTACAGGTGAATATTGGGGGATGGGGAGCCTAGGGTGGAAATTCAGGGGTGGGGGGCACAGGTGAATACTGGGGGATGGGGAGCCTAGGGTGGATATTCAGGGGTGGGGGGTACAGGTGAATATTAGGGGATGGGGAGCCTAGGGAGGATATTCAGGGGTGGGCACAGGTGAATACTGGGGGATGGGGAGCCTAGGGTGGATATTCAGGGGTGGGGGTACAGGTGAATATTGGGGAGATGGGGAGCCTAGGGTGGATATTCAGGGGTGGGGGGGGGCACAGGTGAATACTGGGGGAAGGAGAGCCTAGGGTGGATATTCAGGGGTGGGGGTACAGGTGAATATTGGGGGATGGGGAGCCTAGGGGGGTCCAGGGTGGATATTCAAGAGTGGGGGGGGGGTACAGGTGAATATTGGGGAGATGGGGAGCCTAGGGTGGGTATTCAGGGGTGGGTACAGGTGACTATTGGGGGATGGGGAGCCTAGAGGGGTCCAGGGTGGATATTCAGGGGGGGGGGGTCCAGGTGAATATTGAGGAATGGGGAGCCTAGAGGGGTCCAGGGTGGATATTCAGGGGGGGGGGCACAGGTGAATATTAGGGGATGGGGAGCCTAGGGAGGATATTCAGGGGTGGGCACAGGTGAATACTGGGGGATGGGGAGCCTAGGGTGGATATTCAGGGGTGGGGGGGGGGGGCACAGGTGAATACTGGGGGAAGGGGAGCCTAGGGTGGATATTCAGGGGTGGGGGTACAGGTGAATATTGGGGGATGGGGAGCCTAGGGGGGTCCAGGGTGGATATTCAAGAGTGGGGGGGGGGGTACAGGTGAATATTGGGGAGATGGGGAGCCTAGGGTGGGTATTCAGGGGTGGGTACAGGTGACTATTGGGGGATGGGGAGCCTAGAGGGGTCCAGGGTGGATATTCAGGGGTGGGGGGGGGGGGGACACAGGTGAAAATTGGAAGATGGGGAGCCTAGGGTGGATATTCAGGGGCGGGGGGGTACAGGTGAATATTGGGGGATAGGGAGCCTAGGGGGGTCCAGGGTGGATATTCAGGGGGGGGGGCACAGGTGAATATTGGGGGATGGGGGTCCAGGGAGGATATTCAGGGGTGGGGGGGCACAGGTGAATATTGGGGGATGGGGAGCCTAGGGTGGATATTCAGGGGCGGGGGGTACAGGTGAATATTGGGGGATAGGGAGCCTAGGGGGGTCCAGGGTGGATATTCAGGGGTGGGGGGGGGTACAGGTGAATATTGGGGGATAGGAAGCCTAGGGGGGGTCCAGGGTGGATATTCAGGGGTGGGGGGGTACAGGTGAACATTGGGGGATGGGGAGCTTAGGTGGGTCCTGGGTGTATATTCAGGGGTGGGGGGTGAATGATGGGGAGGCGGGGGGGGCTCCATTGTGGAGGATGGGGGTGTCGGGTGACATTACAGTGCAGCTTCCACCAGAGCCGATCACTCGGGCACACAGCCCGCCTACCTGTGAGAGCGCACCCTGCCCGCCTCTCCCGCCATCTTCTTCCCAGAAGTGATCCGCCCACCCCGCGCGTCATCACAAAGCAACATCACCTCCACCAACCGGATTCGGCGAAACCTTCAACCCCGCCCATCTATCGCTGTCATATCACAAGCTCCGCCTATAACTACTGCTATACACACCCACCCTCCGATGATCGAGGGACAGACCCGCCCACTTTTAACACATTATTCCCCTCTGTTATAGCTCCGCCCCCGATATCTGCCCACCTCCCTGCTGATGACAGGATCCAATGGTGCAGCGAGTGGGCGCGGTTCGGTGTGTAAGTGGGCGTGGCTGCATGTGCACCTGTCACAGTACACGGACACGTTTGAATGGATAACAAATCAACATGAGAATACAATGTGACTCCTCCTCTGCCCCGCCCCCCAGAGCCTGTGGTCCCTGAACGGCCAATCAGAGTCCACAGAGCTCCCCCTTACATCAGACTCCAGAGTTCCACTTTACATAACAGTTCACAGAGTTCCCTTTTACATCACAGTTCACAGAGTTCCCTTTTACATCACAGTTCACAGAGTTCCCTTTTACATCACAGTTCACAGAGTTCTCTTTTACATCAGAGTCCACAGAGCTCCCCTTTACATCAGACTCCAGAGTTCCCCTTTACATTACAGTTCACAGAGTTCCCTTTTACATCAGAGTCCACAGAGTTTCCTTTTACATCACAGTTCACAGAGTTCCCTTTTACATCAGAGTCCACAGAGTTTCCTTTTACATCACAGTTCACAGAGTTCCCTTTTACATCAGAACCCACAGAGCTCCCCTTTCCATCACAGTACAAAGAGCTCCTCTTTACATCACAGTACAAAGAGCTCCCCTTTACATCAGACTCCAGAGTTCCCCTTTACATTACAGTTCACAGAGTTCCCTTTTACATCAGAGTCCACAGAGTTTCCTTTTACATCACAGTTCACAGAGTTCCCTTTTTACATCACAGTTCACAGAGTTCCCTTTTACATCAGAACCCACAGAGCTCCCCTTTCCATCACAGTACACAGAGCTCCCCTTTCCATCACAGTACACAGAGCTCCCCTTTACATCACAGTACAAAGAGCTCCCCTTTACATCAGACTCCAGAGTTTCCCTTTACATTACAGTTCACAGAGTTCCCTTTTACATCAGAGTTCTCAGAGCTCCAACTTACTTCAGACTCCAGAGTTCCACTTTACATCACAGTACACAGAGTTCATCTTTATATCAGACTCCAGAGTTCCCCTTTATATCACAGTCCACAGAGTTCCCACTCACATCAGACTTCAGAGCTGCGCTTTACATCAGATTCCACAGGGTCCCCTCTAGCAATGTAAGGGGGAACTCTGCGAATGCTGATGTAGATGGAGCGCTGTCAACCCTGATGTAAAGGGTAATACTTGCAAACTGTGATGTAAAGCAGAGCTATGATGTAAGGGGTGTTTGGTCACCAGAGCCACTCCCCCTTAAACAAGAGTCTTACATCAAGGTCTGCAGGGTTCCCCCTTACAGTGATCACTCGGGTGCAGCAGGGCAGTCAGACACGCTCCAGTCTGGGCATCTCAGCGCCGGTGGCTCCTCATCACCACCTCTATCTGTCCTCTTCTCTTCCAGAGTCCTCCAGTGACACAGTCCTGGTGGCAGGGAGCTCTCCCATCTTCTGCTCCTGAGATCCGGCGCGTCTAGTGTATGCGCAGTTCCGAAGCTGGCCCGCGGCCATATTTTTTACGGACATTTACAGACAGACAATTTTTGCAAGCTGTTCATAAATTTAGGGATGCAAACACAGGTAATCAGGAACAAACCAGATGTCAGGATGGCCAGCAGACACGGGTTACAAGGAAAATGTCCATAGGCCATGACTGGCGATAGACAAGGATAACTAGGCTAAACGAGAGGTCAAGGCAGGCAGCAGAAATGAATAACAAGAATCAAACCAGAGGTCAGTATAAGTAGCAGGTATGGATTACTAGTAACAAGCCAATATTCAGGATGGTTAACAGACATGGATAACAGGAACAGTCCATAGGTCAGGACTGGCAGTAGACAAAGATAACCAGGCTAATCTAGAAGTCAAGACAGGCAGCAGAAATGAATAACAAGAAACAAACCAGAGGTCAGGATGGGTAGCAGGTATGGATTACTAGTAACAAGCCAATATTCAGGACGGTTAGCAGACATGGATAACAGGAACAGTCCAGAGGTCATGACTGGTAATAGACAAGGATAACCAGGCTAATCTAGAGGTCAAGACAGGCAGCAGAAACGGATAACAAGAAACAAACCAGAGGTCAGGATGAGTAGCAGGTATGGATTACCAGTAACAAGCCAATATTCAGGACGGTTAGCAGACATGGATAACAGGAACAGTCCAGAGGGCAGGACTGGCAGTAGACAAGGATAACCAGGATAAACTAGAGGTCAAGGCAGGCAGCAGAAACGGATAACAAGAAACAAACCAGAGATCAGGATGGCTACCAGGCATGGATTACCAGTAACAAGCCAACGGTCAGGACGGTTAGCATACATGGATAACAGGAACAGTCCAGAGGTCAGGACTGGCAGTAGACAAGGATAACAAGGCTAATCTAGAGGTCAAGACAGGCAGCAGAAATGGATAACAAGAAACAAACCAGAGGTCAGGATGGGTAGCAGGTATGGATTGCCAGTAACAAGCCAATATTCAGGACGGTTAGCAGACATGGATAACAGGAACAGTCCAGAGGTTAGGACTGGCAGTAGACAAGGATAACAAGGCTAATCTAGAGGTCAAAGCAGGCAGCAGAAACAGATAACAAGAAACAAGCCAGAGGTCAGGATGGGTAGCAGACATGAATAACAAAAAACAGTTTAGAGGTCAGGGCAACAGACAAGGACATCGAGAACAGCCCAGAGGTCAGGGCTGGCAGGAGGCAATGATTACCAATAACAGGCTAGATGTCAAAACAGGCAGCAGACATGGATTACAAAGAACAAGCCAAAGGCCAGGACAGGAAATAGACACGAGTAATCAGAAAAATGTGTGGAAGAAAGGTAGAAAAGATTACAAAGAACAGTTTAGAGGTCAGGGCTGGCAGCAGGCACAGATAACCTGGAGCAAATCAAAGGTCAGAACAGGCAGCAGAAACAGATAACTAGGAACAGTCCAGAGGTTAGGTCTAGCAGCAAAATAGGATATTCATAACTGTCTAGAGGTCAGGGCTAGTGGCAGACATAGATAACGAAGAACAAGGCAGATGTCAAGACAGGCAGCAGACTCGAATTACCAGAGGTCAGGATGGGCAGCAGACATGGCTATCCTGGAACATGTCAGATTTCAGGATGGGCAACACACATGGATTACCAGTAACAAGCCAATGGTGAGGACAGTCAGCAGACATTTATAACCAGGAACAGTCCAGAGGTCAGGACTGACAGTAGACAAGGATAACCAGACTTATCTAGAGCTCAAGGCAGGCAGCAGAAATGGATAACCAGGAACAAGTCAGATGTAAGGTCAACAGCAGACATGGATTACAAGAAACAAAGCAGAGATTAGGATGGGCAGCAGATCAAATAACAAAGAACAGTTTGGAGGTCAGGGCTGGCAGAAGACATAGATATCAAGAACAGTCCAGACGTCAGGGCTGGTAAGAGACAATGATTACTAGGAACAGATTAGATGTCATGATGGGCAGCAGGCATGGAAAACCAGAAACATGCCAGTGGTCAGGACGGGCAGCAGACATGGATTACCAAGAAAAAGCTAAGTGCCAGAACAGGAGATAGACATGGGTAATAAGAAATATGTTTGGAAGGCATATAGCAAAGATTACAAAGAACAAGCACAGATCAGGGTTGGCAGCAGGCACAGGAACCAACCGAAGGTCAGAACAGGCAGCAGAAACAGATAGATAGGAACAGTCCAGAGGTCAGGACTAGCAGCCAAATAGGATATTCAGAACTATCTAGAGATCAGGGCTAGTGGCAGAAAGGAACAAGCCAGATGTCAAGACAGGCAGCAGACACAAGTTATCAGAGATTAGGATGGGCAGAAGGCCATGATAATTAGTAACAATCCAGAGGTCAGGACAGGCAGTAGACTTGGCTAAGCAGGGACATGCCAAATGTCAGGATGGGCAGCACACAAGCATAAGCAGTAAGAAGCCAGTGGTCACGATAGCCAGAGGGTAGGATGAGCTGCAGATATGGATAACTAGGAACAAGTCAGAGATCAGGACGGGCAGCAGACACAGACAACCAGGAACAAGGTGGAGGTCAGGACAGGCAGCAGACACGGATAACCAGTTTTAAGCCAGAGGTCAAGACAGGCAGTAGATTTGGATAACTAGGAAAAAGACAGAGGTCAGAATGGGCAGATGAGGTGAGATGGATTCCCAGGACTTACTTAGAGCTCAGAACAGGCAACAAGCACAGATAAGCAGAAACTAACCAGCAGTAAGGATGGGCAGCAGACATGAATAAACAACAACAGTCCAGAAGTCAGCATAGGCAGTAGACAACAATAACCAGATATGTCCAGAGGTCAGGGCTGGCAGCAGACAAGAATAACCCTAAAACAAGCCAGATGTCTAGCCAGGTTTAGGATGTATCCGGTCTATAAACCAGAGGCTCTGAATGGACAGTTGGATAAATGGCTCTATATTTAGGATGTATCCGGTCTATAAACCAGAGGCTCTGGATGGACAGGTGGATAAATGGCTCTATATTTAGGATGTATCCGGTCTATAAACCAGAGGCTCTGAATGGACAGTTGGATAAATGGCTCTATATTTAGGATGTATCCGGTCTATAAACCAGAGGCTCTGGATGGACAGTTGGATAAATGGCTCTATATTTAGGATGTATATGGTCTATAAACCAGAGGCTCTGGGTGTACAGTTGGATAAATGGCTCTATATTTAGGATGTATCCAGTCTATAAACCAGAGGCTCTGGATGGACAGGTGGATAAATGGCTCTATATTTAGGATGTATCCGGTCTATAAACCAGAGGCTCTGGGTGTACAGTTGGATAAATGGCTCTATATTTAGGATGTGTCCGGTCTATAAACCAGAGGCTCTGGATGGACAGTTGGATAAATGGCTCTATATTTAGGATGTATCCGGTCTATAAACCAGAGGCTCTGGATGGACAGTTGGATAAATGGCTCTATATTTAGGATGTATCCGGTCTATAAACCAGAGGCTCTGGATGGACAGGTGGATAAATGGCTCTATATTTAGGATGTATCCGGTCTATAAACCAGAGGCTCTGGGTGTACAGTTGGATAAATGGCTCTATATTTAGGATGTGTCCGGTCTATAAACCAGAGGCTCTGAATGGTCAGTTGGAAAAATGGCTCTATATTTAGGATGTATCCGGTCTATAAACCAGAGGCTCTGAATGAACAGTTGGATAAATGGCTCTATATTTAGGATGTATCCGGTCTATAAACCAGAGGCTCTGGATGGACAGTTGGATAAATGGCTCTATATTTAGGATGTATCCGGTCTATAAACCAGAGGCTCTGGATGGACAGGTGGATAAATGGCTCTATATTTAGGATGTATCCGGTCTATAAACCAGAGGCCCTGGATATACAGTTGGATAAATGGCTCTATATTTAGGATGTATCCGGTCTATAAACCAGAGGCTCTGAATGGACAGTTGGATAAATGGCTCTATATTTAGGATGTATCCGGTCTATAAACCAGAGACTCTGGATGGACAGTTGGATAAATGGCTCTATATTTAGCATGTGTCCGGTCTATAAACCAGAGGCCCTGGGTGTACAGTTGGATAAATGGCTCTATATTTAGGATGTATCCGGTCTATAAACCAGAGGCTCCGAATGGTCAGTTGGAAAAATGGCTCTATATTTAGGATGTATCCGGTCTATAAACCAGAGGCTCTGAATGGACAGTTGGATAAATGGCTCTATATTTAGGATGTATCCGGTCTATAAACCAGAGGCTCTGGATGGACAGTTGGATAAATGGCTCTATATTTAGGATGTATCCGGTCTATAAACCAGAGGCTCTGGATGGACAGGTGGATAAATGGCTCTATATTTAGGATGTGTCCGGTCTATAAACCAGAGGCTCTGGGTGTACAGTTGGATAAATGGCTCTATATTTAGGATGTGTCCGGTCTATAAACCAGAGGCTCTGGGTGTACAGTTGGATAAATGGTTCTATATTTAGGATGTATCCGGTCTATAAACCAGAGGCTCTGAATGGACAGGTGGATAAATGGCTCTATATTTAGGATGTATCCGGTCTATAAACCAGAGGCTTTGGATGGACAGTTGGATAAATGGCTCTATATTTAGGATGTATCCGGTCTATAAACCAGAGGCTCTGAATGGACAGGTGGATAAATGGCTCTATATTTAGGATGTGTCCGGTCTATAAACCAGAGGCTCTGAATGGACAGGTGGATAAATGGCTCTATATTTAGGATGTATCCGGTCTATAAACCAGAGGCTCTGAATGGACAGGTGGATAAATGGCTCTATATTTAGGATGTATCCGGTCTATAAACCAGAGGCTCTGGATGGACAGTTGGATAAATGGCTCTATATTTAGGATGTATCCGGTCTATAAACCAGAGGCTCTGGATGGACAGGTGGATAAATGGCTCTATATTTAGGATGTATCCGGTCTATAAACCAGAGGCCCTGGATATACAGTTGGATAAATGGCTCTATATTTAGGATGTATCCGGTCTATAAACCAGAGGCTCTGAATGGACAGGTGGATAAATGGCTCTATATTTAGGATGTATCCGGTCTATAAACCAGAGGCTCTGGATGGACAGTTGGATAAATGGCTCTATATTTAGGATGTATCCGGTCTATAAACCAGAGGCCCTGGGTGTACAGTTGGATAAATGGCTCTATATTTAGCATGTGTCCGGTCTATAAACCAGAGGCCCTGGGTGTACAGTTGGATAAATGGCTCTATATTTAGGATGTATCCGGTCTATAAACCAGAGGCTCTGAATGGACAGTTGGATAAATGGCTCTATATTTAGGATGTATCCGGTCTATAAACCAGAGACTCTGGATGGACAGTTGGATAAATGGCTCTATATTTAGCATGTGTCCGGTCTATAAACCAGAGGCCCTGGGTGTACAGTTGGATAAATGGCTCTATATTTAGGATGTATCCGGTCTATAAACCAGAGGCTCCGAATGGTCAGTTGGAAAAATGGCTCTATATTTAGGATGTATCCGGTCTATAAACCAGAGGCTCTGAATGGACAGTTGGATAAATGGCTCTATATTTAGGATGTATCCGGTCTATAAACCAGAGGCTCTGGATGGACAGTTGGATAAATGGCTCTATATTTAGGATGTATCCGGTCTATAAACCAGAGGCTCTGGATGGACAGGTGGATAAATGGCTCTATATTTAGGATGTGTCCGGTCTATAAACCAGAGGCTCTGGGTGTACAGTTGGATAAATGGCTCTATATTTAGGATGTGTCCGGTCTATAAACCAGAGGCTCTGGGTGTACAGTTGGATAAATGGTTCTATATTTAGGATGTATCCGGTCTATAAACCAGAGGCTCTGAATGGACAGGTGGATAAATGGCTCTATATTTAGGATGTATCCGGTCTATAAACCAGAGGCTTTGGATGGACAGTTGGATAAATGGCTCTATATTTAGGATGTATCTGGTCTATAAACCAGAGGCTCTGAATGGACAGGTGGATAAATGGCTCTATATTTAGGATGTGTCCGGTCTATAAACCAGAGGCTCTGAATGGACAGGTGGATAAATGGCTCTATATTAGGATGTATCCGGTCTATAAACCAGAGGCTCTGAATGGACAGGTGGATAAATGGCTCTATATTTAGGATGTATCCGGTCTATAAACCAGAGGCTCTGAATGGACAGGTGGATAAATGGCTCTATATTTAGGATGTATCCGGTCTATAAACCAGAGGCTCTGGGTGTACAGTTGGATAAATGGCTCTATATTTAGGATGTATCCGGTCTATAAACCAGAGGCTCTGGGTGTACAGTTGGATAAATGGTTCTATATTTAGGATGTATCCGGTCTATAAACCAGAGGCTCTGAATGGACAGGTGGATAAATGGCTCTATATTTAGGATGTATCCGGTCTATAAACCAGAGGCTCTGGATGGACAGTTGGATAAATGGCTCTATATTTAGGATGTATCCGGTCTATAAACCAGAGGCTCTGGATGGACAGTTGGATAAATGGCTCTATATTTAGGATGTATCCGGTCTATAAACGAGGCTCTGGGTGTACAGTTGGATAAATGGCTCTATATTTAGGATGTGTCCGGTCTATAAACCAGAGGCTCTGGATGGACAGGTGGATAAATGGCTCTATATTTAGGATGTGTCCGGTCTATAAACCAGAGGCTCTGAATGGACAGGTGGATAAATGGCTCTATATTTAGGATGTATCCGGTCTATAAACCAGAGGCTCTGAATAGACAGGTGGATAAATGGCTCTATATTTAGGATGTATCCGGTCTATAAACTAGAGGCTCTGGATGGACGGTTGGATAAATGGCTCTATATTGAGGATGTATCCGGTCTATAAACCAGAGGCCCTGGATGGACAGTTGGATAAATGGCTCTATATCTAAGATATATCTTTATCTTTTTTTTAATTTTAAGACTCTGCTGCCAATCTCTCTGCAGGATATTGTTGACATCTCACTGACTGTTACCACCAAGTGACAAAAGTAGTCAGACCTGTGTGTGTGGAGATCTGGAGAGGAGGAATTCTTTGCAGTCTAACATCACTGTACTATAGGGAAACTGACCCGCAGTTAGCAATTCTATCACAAGATGGCGATCTGCATCATCCCAGCATTTCTAGCACTGGGATTATTATTACTAGCAGTAGTATTCTAATTTTGTAATTATTATTATTATACAGGATTTATATGGCGCCAACAGTTTGCGCAGCGCTTTACAAAATGAAGGCAGACATTACAGTTACAATACAATTTGGTACAAGAGGAAACAGAGGGCCCAGCCCCTTAGAGTTTACAATCTAGGAGGAAGGGTCGAGTGATACAAAAGGTAATAGCTGTGGGGGATGAGCTGATGGTGGAAATTAAAAAGCACTACTAGTTTACTACTTAGAAGCAGGATAGGCTTCTTTAAAGAGAACGGTTTTCAGGGATCATCTAAAGGTGGATAGATTAGGAGACAGCCGGAGAGATTGGGGTAGGGAGTTCCATAGGATGGGAGAAGCTCAGGAGAAGTCATGGAGGTGAGCATGGGAATGGTTAGTTTCCTGTATGTGTTACATGGTACAGGGTGTCTTTGAACTCTGGAAACATAGGCAAAATGCATATGGAGAAAAAAACATATAGTTAGTGATATTTTTTATGTGTCCAGACTTTAGGGACACCCTGTATAACTCTGCATTGTACAGAAGATACAACCGACACAATCACACTCTTAACATGTTCTCCCTGTGCCTGTGTGGGTTTCCTCCGGGTACTCCGGTTTCCTCCCACACTCCAAAGACATGCTGGTAGGATAATTGGCTCCTGTCTAAATTGTCCCTAGTATGTGTATGTATGAATGTGAGTTAGGGACCGTAGATTGTACGCCCCTTGAGGGTTAGGGACTGATGTGAATGTACAATATATATGTAAAGCACTGCGTAAATTGATGGCGCTATATAAGTACCTAAAATAAATAATAATAATATATATTTACTGTACATACAGTAATCAGTAATAATATAACATGAGGAGTAATATGAGTATTACATACAGAGATCAGTGATAATGAACAGTGATCAGTATAATATGACGTGATGACAGTGATCAGTTGTAATAAAACATGAGGAGTAACATGAGTATTACATACAGAGATCAGTGATAATGGACAGTGATCAGTTGTAATAAAACATGAGGAGTAACATGAGTATTACATACAGAGATCAGTGATAATGGACAGTGATCAGTAATAATATAACATGAGGAGTAACATGAGTATTACATACAGAGATCAGTGATAATGGACAGTGATCAGTAATAATATAACATGAGGAGTAACATGAGTATTACATACAGAGATCAGTGATAATGGACAGTGATCAGTATAATATGACGTGATGACAGTGATCAGTTGTAATAAAACATGAGGAGTAACATGAGTATTACATACAGAGATCAGTGATAATGGACAGTAATCAGTATAATATAACATGAGGAGTAACATGGTTATTAGATACAGAGATCAGTGATAATGGACAGTGATCAGTAATAATATAACATGAGGAGTAACATGAGTATTACATACAGAGATCAGTGATAATGGACAGTGATCAGTAATAATATAACATGAGGAGTAACATGAGTATTACATACAGAGATCAGTGATAATGGACAGTGATCACTATAATATAACATGAGGGGTAACATTAGTATTACATACAGAGATCAGTGATATTGGACAGTGATCAGTAATAATATAACATGAGGAGTAACATTAGTATTACATACAGAGATCAGTAATAATGGACAGTGATCAGTAATAATGTAACATGAGGGGTAACATTGGTATTACATAAAGAGATCATTAATAATGGATAGTGATCAGTATAATATAACATGAGGAAACACATTACTATTACATACAGTGATCAGTAATAATGGACAGTGATCAGTAATAATATAACATGAGGAGTAACATTACATAGAGAGATCAGTGATAATGGACAGTGATCAGTTTAATATGATGTGATGACAGTGATCAGTTGTAATAAAACATGAGGAGTAACATGAGTATTACATACAGTGATCATTATAATATAACATGAGGAGTAACATTAGTGTTACATACAGAGATCAGTGATAATGGACAGTGATCAGTAATAATATAACATGAGGGGTAACATGAGTATTACATACAGAGATCAGTGATAATGGACAGTGATCAGTAATAATATAACATGAGGGGTAACATGAGTATTACATACAGAGATCATTAATAATGGACAGTGATCAGTAATAATATAACATGAGGAGTAATATTAGTATTACATACAGAGATCAGTGATAATGGACAGTGATCAGTAATAATATAACATGAGGAGTAACATGAGTATTACATACAGAGATCAGTGATAATGGATAGTGATCAGTAATAATAAAACATGAGGAGTAACATGAGTATTACATACAGAGATCAGTGATAATGGATATTGATCAGTATAATATAACATGAGGAGTAACATGAGTATTACATACAGAGATCAGTGATAATGGACAGTGATCAGTAATAATATAACATGAGGGGTAACATGAGTATTACATACAGAGATCAGTGATAATGGACAGTGATCAGTAATAATATAACATGAGGAGTAACATGAGTATTACATACAGAGATCAGTGATAATGGACAGTGATCAGTAATAATATAACATGAGGAGTAACATGAGTATTACATACAGAGATCAGTGATAATGGACAGTGATCACTATAATATAACATGAGGGGTAACATTAGTATTACATACAGAGATCAGTGATAATGGACAGTGATCAGTAATAATATAACATGAGGAGTAACATGAGTATTACATACAGAGATCAGTGATAATGGACAGTGATCAGTAATAATATAACATGAGGAGTAACATGAGTATTACATGTAGAGATCAGTGATAATGACAATATACAGTAATGTGTTATATCCGATGATGAGAACACACTGTGATAATTTACAGAAACACAAAACAGAGTATATATCATATAACAGTAATATAATGTAGTAACAATCCAGGGTAATAATGGGTAATAATGGGTGATACAATTGTGTATGGAGCAATGATTGGGGAGTCATATAGACCGTATATAACAATGACAGTTGTCAGAAATAATCATTCTGTATAGAGGAAGGGGGTAATAATGACAATGTACAAAGAATAAGAACAATTAGTAAGTACGATGAATGATAATAATAATAATAATAATAAGAAGAAGCGGTAATTGGTGATGTAATAATTGTAATGCAAAGAGAATAATACTACACCATCCAAAATGTATAATGACGGGTAATATAAAAATCATAAGTATAGTATACCGTGATAGGTAATAATAATCTACTCTTAAAAGATAATAATTATACCTAATTATATCTAACAATTATAAAGTACAATGAATAATAATAACAATATGAATTCTAATACTAGTCACAACGATAGCAATAATAATAGCGTACCGTGCGGTAATTGGGGGATATCCAAAGTATAACGAATAGAGGATTGTAATCTATAATCTGTAATGATGGATAATAATAATAATAATAAATGTAATATACGATGACAGAGAATAATAATCACAGACATGTAACGGGAAATAATTATAAAGTGCAGAGGATAATATTCAGACAATTATAATGTAGAATGAGGAATGATAACAAGGTCCAGGGAGGGGTGATAATAATAATATATCAATGTGCAGAGAATAATAATGTAACAACGATAAAGTAGGATGATGATGAGGATGAATAATGAGGATGAGGATGAATAATGATGATATGTATGGGGTATTCGGAATTATGAGGCTGTCCCGGTCCAGGGGGTGCAGTGATGAGGTGTGAGGCTCCTGGTGTCTCCCGCCCCCCTCCTGTGTCTTCCTCTCCTCTCTGTGCCGATCACATCGCCGCGATGTCCCCTCCGCAGTGATCCCAACCAGCGATGTGATCTCCGCAGTCCGCGATCTCTCCTCCTCTGCAGATCTCACTGCGGGTGTCCCGACCACCCGACCTTATGGAGCCCGGGGAGACCCGCCGACTAGTGGAGCCCAACAGGACCCACACCCGACTGAAGATCCAGAGGTGAGCCCACACCCGACTACACCCCAAAACTGGACAATCCACACCCTTCATTAACACCCCTATACTGGGCACCCCACACCTTTCATTATGCCCCAATACTGGACACCCCACTCCTGAATATTGAACACCCCACTCCCTATATAGTGCTTAAATAGTGGACACCCTACATCCTTCTATACACTGGATTTTTGGACACCCGACACCTCAATATTGGACACCCCACTCCCTTTATACGACTTAAATACCGGACATCCTACATTCTCCTATACACCCGATTTCTGGACACCCGACACCTCAATCATGGACACCCCACTTCCTTTAAAACGCCTAAATATTGGGTACTCTACATCCTTCTATGCACCCCAATTCTGGACACCCGAAAACGTCCACACTGGACACCCCACAACCTTCATAAAGCCGAATACTGAACACCCCAAACCTTTTATTACACGGGAAACCTGAAAAGCCGACACCCTTCATTACACCTGAATCTTGGACACCCGACACCTCAGTACTGAACACCTCATTCCCTTCATTACACCCAAATACTGGACACCCGACAACCCTCCACATACCAGAATACTAAGCACCCACATATCTTGTACACCCGATTATTTTACACCCTATAACCATCCAGACATTCCGCAAACACCCGAATACTACACCCCACAGATATCCAAATATCCTTTACACCCGAATACTGATCTCTACACCCAACAATAACCCATTGCCACCCGGATCCGATACACACCACGCCAGTACTGCCACCCGATTACTGCACACTCCATCCAAATATACTGTACACCCGATTAATGCACACCCCATCCTAATATCCTGCACACCCGATTAATGCACACCCCATCCTAACATCTTGTACACACGATTACTACTCAGCCCTCAGTCTTGCAAACACCCAACAATCCCTCAATAACCTTAATAAAACACCCTCAACACCCGAATACTGATTATCACCCTACAATGCTCTAAACTAAAGTGCACGGCATGCCCCACTAACACCCGGATCCACACCCAGCCTTTGCCAGGTCTCAGCCATATGAAATACCTTCACCCGAATATAGTACACATCACCCGACTATTATCCATGACACCACTATCACCCCACACACCCCAAATGTACCCTCCAAAACACCACATTCACCCTATAATCCTCTTCCCTCACCCCACATATCCAATAGTCATCCCTCCATCCCCCCATATTTCTTCTCTATCATCCCCCCCCCCCCCACACACACACACACACACACAATATTCACTCCTTCATAACTCCTTACACCCACTATTAACACCCTCATCACCCCACACCCCATATTTCTCTGTTCATCTGCCCACACACCCTATATCCCCCCCTCCATTACCCAACACACCCCATATTCCTCCGCCATCACCTCAGACACCCCATACCCCTCCTTTATCATCTCACACACCCCATATCCCTCCTCCATCACCCCAGACACCCCATAACCCTCCTTTATCACCTCATACACCCCATATCCCTCCTTCATCACCGCACACACCCCATACCCCTCCTTTATCACCTCACACACCCCATATCCTTCCTCCATCACCCCAGACACCCCATACCCCTCCTTTATCACCTCATACACCCCATATCCCTCCTTCATCACATCAGACACCCTATATTTCTACTCCATCACTTCCTACACCCCATATCCCTCCCCCATCACCTCACATAACCCATTTTACACCTCCATAAACCCAGACACCCTATATTTCTCCTCCATCACCCCACACACCCCATATTCCCTCCTTCATCAGCCCACAGAAACTATATGCTCCTCCATCTCCCCACTTGTGCCAAATTGATTCTCCATTACCTTACATACCCAATATTCATCCTATATTACTACACACACCCTATAAAAACACCTTCATCACCCACCACTTCCTATATTCCACCCCAGTCCCCCCACATACACAAAATCCTCTTCCAATACCACACACACCCCAGATTCTTCTACCATCAGCCTGCACACCCTATTTTCCTCCTTCATCACCGCACACCCCAAATTTCTCCTCCATCTCCTCTCACACCCTATTTGCCTGCTCTATCATCCCGTGTATGCTAAAATCCTCCTTCAACACCCCCCCCCCCCACACACACCAGATTCTTCCTCCATTACCCCACATACACCCATGCTCCTCCTCCATCACCTCATATTCCCCCTCCCCCACATCCCTAAGTTCCTCTATCACCCTACACAACCTATATTCTCCTTCCAATTTCCTCCACACCCCCAAGTTCCTACTTTATCATCCCACACACTCTGTATTCCACCTCCATCACCCCACACACCCAATATTCCTCTCTATCATCCAACACAGCCAATAATTTTCCTCCATCAGCCCACACACCCCTTTTTCCTCTTCCATCACCCTGAACACCCCATATTCCTTCTCTGTCACCCTATACAGCAAACATTTACCCCTCCATCACCCCACAAACCCTATACGGTCCTGCTTCACCCAACACACCCCATTTCTCTGCTCCATCATTACACAATCCCTAAATTCCTCTTCCATCACCCCAAACACCATTATCCCACTCCACTACCCCCACACCCCTATGTTCCTCCTTCATCATACTGCACACACCATTTTCCTCCTCCATCACCCCACACACCCAAAATTCCACCGCAATCACTCCACAAACCCCATATTTCTCTTCCATCACCACACAAACATCCCATATCCCTCCACTACCAGCCCACACACCCCTTTTTCCACCTCCATTAACCCACACACCTCATATTCCCACTCCATTTCCTCCCACACCCCCAAGTTTCTCCTCCATCATCCCACACCATATTCTTCCTGCATCACCTCATATGGCCCATATCTCTCCCCTTCCATCACCCACACACCCTATATTCCTTCCTCCATCATCCCGCACACCCCAGATCCTTCCTGCATCACCTCACATGGTCCATATTCTCCCCTTCCATTCCCACACACCCCATATTCCTTCCTCCATCACCTACACACTTCATATTCCTCCCTCCATCACCCCACACACCCCATATTCCTCCCTTGTTCAGCCCACACACCACACATTCCTCCCTCCATTACCCCACACACACTGTACTCCTCCTCTATCACCCTTCACGCATCATGTTTGTTCTTAATCACGTCACATAAATTCATCCTTCATTGCCCCACAAACCCAATATTCACCACACATACCCTATAATAGCACCTTTATCAATCCACACACCTCATCTTCCTCTTCCATCACCTCACACCCCATTTTCCTGCTCCATCATTGCACAAACCTCAAATCCTTCCTTGATTACCCAGCATACTCATTATTCTGGTAGCACAGATATGGTTCTAGAGAGGAGACATGGTTTTGATAGTACACCTCTGCTTCTGGAGTGGAGACATAGTTCTGGTAGTACAGATTTGGTTCTGGTAGTAGAGCTCTATTACTAGGCAGGAGATTTGGTTCTGACAGCACAGCTATGGTTCTGGAGAGAAGATGTGTTTTGGTAGCACAGATATGGTTCTAGAGAGGAGACATGGTTCTTGTAGTACATCTCTGGTTCTGGAGTGGAGACATGGGTCTGGTAACACAGATCTGGTCCCGGAAAAGAGACATGGCTATGGTAGTACACCTCTGGTTCTGGAATGAAGACATGGTGCTGGTAGTACAGATCTGGTTGTAGAGAGGAGATATGGTTCTGGCAATACAGATCTGGTTCTAGGGAAGAGACATGAGTTTGGTAGTAGAGCTCTGTTACTAGGGAGGAGACATGGTTCTGTTGGTACAGATATGGTTGTGGAATGGAGACATGGTTCTGGTAGTACAGATCTGGTTCTAGAGAGGTGACATGTTTCTGGTAATACAGATCTGGTCTGGAGAAGAGAAGTGGGTTTGGTAGTAGAGCTCTGTTACTGGGGAGGAGGCATGGTTCTGGTAGTACAGATCTGGTTCTGGAACGGAGACATGGTGCTGGTAGTACAGATCTTGTCCTGCAAAGGAGACATGGGTCTGGTAGTATAGATCTAGTTCTGGAGAAGAGACATGGTTCTGGTAGTACAGATCTGGTTCTAGAGAGGAGACATGGTTCTGGTAGTACAGATCTGGTTCTGGAATGGAGACATGGTGCTGGTAGTACAGATCTTGTCCTGCAAAGGAGACATGGGTCTGGTAGTATAGATCTAGTTCTGGAGAAGAGACATGGTTCTGGTAGTACAGATCTGGTTCTAGAGAGGAGACATGGTTCTGGTAGTACAGATCTGGTTCTGGAATGGAGACATGGTGCTGGTAGTACAGATCTTGTCCTGCAAAGGAGACATGGGTCTGGTAGTACAGATCTGGTTCTGGAGAAGAGACATGGTTCTGGTAGTACAGATCTGGTTCTAGAGAGGAGACATGGTTCTGGTAGTACAGATCTGGTTCTGGAATGGAGACATGGTGCTGGCAGTACAGATCTTGTCCTGCAAAGGAGACATGGGTCTGGTAGTACAGATCTAGTTCTGGAGAAGAGGCATGGTTCTGGTAGTACAGATCTGGTTCTAGAGAGGAGACATGGTGCTGGTAGCACAGATCTGGTCCTGCAAAGGAGACATGGGTCTGGTAGTACAGCTCAGGTTCTGGAGAGGTGACAAACTTCTGGTAATCTCAGAAGATATGGTTCTGGTAGTACACATGTGGTTCTGGAAAGGAGACGTGGTTCTAGTAGCATGTATCTGGTAGTGCAGCTCTAGTTTTGGAGAGGAAACACGGTTCTGGTTGTACATCTCTGGTTCTGGAGAGCAGACATGGTTCTGGTAGTACACATCTGGTTCTGGAAGTACATCTTTGATTCTGGAGAGGATACATGGTTTTAGAAGTACTTGTCTGGTTGTGGAAAGGAGAGCAGGGGCATGGCTGGATTTACATCTCAGGAGCCTATAGACAGAGAATCTTAAAGCGCCCCCCCCAATAAAGACAGTAAGACCGACTTTTTTTTTCTTGATAAAATATTTTATAATATTTATATTGTATAAAAAGGTATGCTGTGGACTTTGATGTAAAGGGGAACTCTCTCTCTCCCAGTCAGATGGGCACCCCACTAGGCAGGGTACCTGTAGGCACATACCTACATTGCTTATTGAGAAATCCAACCCTGAGAGTCTGGTAGTACAGCTCTGGTTCTTGAAAGGAGACAAAGTTCTGGTAGTTCAACTCTAGTTCCGAGGAAAAGACATGGTTCTTGTGGTAGAGCTTTGTTTCTGGCAATGAGACATGATTCCTGTAGAACAGTTCAGGTTCTAGATAGGAGACATGATTCCTGTAGAACGGTTCGGGTTCTGGAGAGGAGACATGATTCCTGAAGTACGGTTCAGGTTCTGGAGAGGAGACATGATTCCTGTAGAACGGTTCGGGTTCTGGATAGGAGATGTGATTCCTGTAGAACGGTTCAGGTTCTGGAGAGGAGACGTGATTCCAGTAGAACAGTTCAGGTTCTAGAGAGGAGACGTGATTCCTGTAGAACGGTTCGGGTTCTGGAGAGGAGACGTGATTCCTGTAGAACGGTTCGGGTTCTGGAGAGGAGACGTGATTCCTGTAGAACGGTTTGGGTTCTGGAGAGGAGATGTGATTCCTGTAGAACGGTTCAGGTTCTGGAGAGGAGACGTGATTTCTGTAGAACGGTTCGGGTTCTAGAGAGGAGACGTGATTCCTGTAGAACGGTTCGGGTTCTGGAGAGGAGACGTGATTCCTGTAGAACGGTTCGGGTTCTTGTAGTGAAGCTTTGGTTCTGGCAAGGAGACACGTTTCTTTTAGAACAGTTCTGCAGGGGAAACATGGTTCAGGTAGTACAGTTCTAGTTTTGAAGAGGAGACATGGGTCTAGTAAAATAGCTCTGGTTCTGGAGAGGAGACATTGGTCTAGTTCTGGAGAGGAGACAGGGTTCTGATAGTACATCTCTGGTTCTGGAAAGGAGACATGGGTCTTGTAGTACAGCTCTGGTCCTGGAGAGGAGACATGGGTCTGGTAGTAAAGCTCTAGGTCTGGGGAAGAGATATGGTTCTGGTTGTATATCTCTGGTTCTGGAAAAGAGACATGGTTCTGGTAGTATAGCCCTAGTTCTGGAGAGGAGACATGGTTCTGGTAGTACAGCTTTAGTTCTGGGGAGGAGACATGGTTCTGGTAGTACATCTCTGGTTCTAGAAATGAGACATGGGTCTAGTAGTACAGCCCTAGTGCTGGGGAGGAGATATGGTTCTGGTAGTACATCTCTGGTTCTATAAATGAGATATGGGTCTAGTAGTACAGCCCTAGTGCTGGGGAGGAGACATAGTTATGGTAGTACATCTCTGGTTCTGGAAAAGAGATATGGGTTTTGTAGCAGAGCTTTGGTTCTGGCAAGGAGACACAATTCATATAAAAAAAAGTTCTGCAGGGGAGACATGGTTCAGGTAGTACAGTTCTAGTTTTGGAGAGGAGACATGGTTATGACAGTACAGATCTGGTTCTGGAGAGCAGATATGGTTCTGGCAATACAGCCCCGGAGAGGAGTCAAGGGTCTGATAAAACAACTCTGGCTCTGGAGAGGGAACATGGGTCTGATAGTAGAGCTCTAGTACTGCAGAGGAGACATAGTTTGAGTAGCACAGATCTGGTTCTGGAGAGCAGACAAGGGTCTGGTAAAATAGCTCTGGTTCTGGAGAGGAGACATGGGTCTGTTAGTACAGCCCTAGTTCTAGAAAAAAGACATAGTTCTAGTAGTACATCTCTGGTTCTGGAAAGGAGATATGGGTCTGGTAGTACAGCTCTGGTCCTGGAGAGGAGACATGGGTCTGGTAGTACAGCTCCAGTTTTGGGGAGGAGATATGGTCCTGGAAGTACATCTCTGGTCCTGGAAATGAGACATTGGTCTGGTAGTTCAGCCCTAGTTCTGGAGAGGAGATATGGTTCTGGTAGTACATCTCTGGTTTTGGAATTGAGACATTGGTCTGGTAGTACAGCCCTAGTTCTGGAGAGGAGACAAAGTTCTGGTAGTAAAGCTCTAGTTCTGGGGAGGAGATATGGTTCTGGCTGTATATCTCTGGTTCTGGAAATGAGACATTGGTCTGGTAGTACAGCCCTAGTTCTGGAGAGGAGACATGGTTCTGGTAGTACAGTTCTAGTTTTGGAAAGGAGACATGGTTCTGGCAGTACAGATCTGGCTCTGGGGAGCAGATATGGTTCTGGCAATACAGCCCTTGTTCTGAAGAGGAGTCAAGGGTTTGGGAAAACAGCTCTGGCTCTGGAGAGAAGACAGTAGAGCTCTAGTACTGCAGAGAAGACATGGTTTGTGTATTACAGATCTGGTTCTGGAGAACAGAAATGATTCTGGTAGTACAGCATTGGTTCTGGAGAGGAGACAAGGGTCTGGTAAAATCGCTATGATTCTGGAGAGGAGATATGGGTCTGGTAGTAAAGCTCTAGTTCTGGAAGGGAGACATGGTTCTTGTAGTACAGCTCTAGTTCTGGGGTGGAGATATGGTTCTGGAAGTACATCTCTGGTTCTGGAAATGAGACATTGGTCTGGTAGTACAGCCCTAGTTCTAGAGAGGAGACATGGTTCTGGCAGTACACCTCTGGTCTTGGAGAAGAGACATAAGTCTGGTAGTGCAGCCCTACTTCTGGAAAGTAGACATAATTATGGCAGTACATCTCTGGTTCTAGAAAGGAGGTATGGGTCTAGTAGTTCAGCTCTGGTCCTAAAGAGGAGACATGGTTCTTGTATTACATCTCTGGTTCTGGAGTGGAGACGTGGCTATGATAATACAGCTCTGGTCCTGAAGAGGAGACATGGGTCTGGTAGTACAGCTCTAGTTCTGTGGAGGAGATTTGGTTCTGGTAGCACATTTGTGGTTCTGGTAATACAGACCAGGTTCTGGAGAAGAGATGCGGCTATGGTAGTACAGCTCTGGTCCTGAAGAGGAGACATGGGTCTGGTAGTACAGCTCTAGTTCTGTGGAGGAGATTTGGTTCTGGTAGCACATTTGTGGTTCTGGAATGAGATATGGGACTGGTAGTACAGCTCAAGTTCTGGAGAGGAGGCATGGTTTTGATAGTACAACTCTGGTTCTAAAAAAAGGAGACATGGGTCTGGTAGTACAGTTCTGGTTCTGAAGAGGAGACAAAGTTATGTTAGTAAAGCTCTTGTTCTGAAGAGGAGACATGGCTCTTGTAGTAGAGCTTTGTTCTGGCAAAGAGACATGCTTTTTCTAGAATGGTTCTGGTTCTGCACGGAACATGGTTCAGGTAATGCAATTCTAGTTCTAGAAAGAAGACATAATTTTTGCTATACACCTCTGGTTCTGAAGAGGAAACAAGGTTCTGGTTGTACAGATTTGGTTCTGGGGAGGAGACATAGCTCTGGTAGTACAGCTCTGGGTCTGGAGAGAAGACATATCTCTGGTAGTACAGATCTGGTCCTGGAGAGGAGACATGGTTCTGGTAGTACAGCTCTGGTTCTGGAGAGAAGACATAGCTCTGGTAGTACAGCTCTGGTTCTGGAGAGAAGACATAGCTCTGGTAGTACAGCTCTGGTTCTGGAGACAAGACATAGCTCTGGTAGTACAGCTCTGGTTCTGGAGAGGAGACATAGCTCTGGTAGTACAGCTCTGGTTCTGGAGAGGAGACATGGTCCTGGTAGTACAGATCTGGTCCTGGAGAGGAGACATAGCTCTGGTAGTACAGCTCTGGTTCTGGAGAGAAGACATATCTCTGGTAGTACAGATCTGGTCCTGGAGAAGAGACAAGGTTGCGATAGAACCTTTCTTCTTGCACCCTTAATACAGCATTCTTTTACCTGTGTAGTGCTACCCCGCAGGAGCCGCTGAGTATTGATTGGGTCCCCCTAAGCTCTGAACTGCCAGGCAACACACATTTTTCCACATCTTCACACACGGAGTCAGTAAACAGTCCTTGAGCTAGTTTGTTGTTGTTTTTATTGGGGAGTTAACAACTTGGATGGGGTCTAGAGATAAATGGGATACCCAAGGAACTGTACACTTGAGGGCAAACTTTCTAGCAACCTGTACACTGTCCAAAAATGTGGATCTGAAAAACAGCACTGTCTCTTTAAGAAGTACTGAAGTCCCTTTGATGTACCTCCTCAGACCCCAGATGAATCCTTCCTCTTTACCCAGCTGCACTGAGGGTATCCCTGGGCAAGGGATTCCAAGATTTGCCAATTAAGCAGTCCCGGATGAGAACTAGTTGGGTCTTGGACCTGACCACCCTCTTTCTTTATCTGGCTCAGGGGGTGTAGTAGTACTCACATTGTCCTGCTCTGTTAGCTTGGTGGTTTGCAGCTGCTTTTCAGGCCTTACATTGAGTTGGGTCCTTCCCTGCTGTCAGGATTGTCCTCACTAGGAGACTGTCCAGCAACCATCCCGTAGGTAGGCCCCCCTCCCTGGGGCCCCCTCCCAGGCTCCACTCTCCAGCACCTTCCTTCAGTCCATTTTTCACCCGACTCCCCTTTCTGCACAGGCTCTGACACATTTAAGGGTTGCACTGGCCACCATGCCTGGAGATTGGCCACGTTCCCTTAACCCCTTTGCGCCGGCCGCACACAAATGTGCGGCCTCCTGGCGTCTGGGCCTTTGCGCGCTCCCAGCACACATGTGTGGTACTCACGGAAAGGTCCCGGTCCGTTCTTTCGATCGGGACCTTTCCCGATCATGTGACCGCCGTGATGACGCGTCACGGCGGTCACATGATTCCTAAACCACGCCCCACCCACCCCGCCTCCCGGCGTCTGAAACTCTTAAAGGGTCGGGAGGCGCCGGCGGGAAGGGGTTAAACATGAAAATCCGGGCCTCCTCCCTTCCTCTTCCAGAAAGTGACAGAAGTTTCAGGAAGGGTGGAAGGGCTCTAGGAGCTCTGGCCTGTGGAGCCTCAAAGTCTGTCCTGAGGCAAATTCACTACCTCACTCCCAGACTGACTCATCCCAAGCTTCTAACAAGCCTCTAAAAAAAATAACAAATCCTATTTACCAAGAGGGTAAGTAAAGGTGTTAGTAAAGGTAAAATGATGAAATATTGAAATATTGTTTTGGAATTGTAGCACATACACTATTTTGCCAAAAGTATTGGTCGGCATGCCTTTCCACGCACATGAACTTTAATGGCCTCCCAGTCTTAGTCCGTAGGGTTCAATATTGAGTTGGCCCCGCCCTTTGCAGCTATAACAGCTTCAACTCTTCTGGGAAGGCCGTCCACAAGGTTTAGGAGGGTGTCTATGGGAAGGTTGGACCATTCTTCCAGAAGCACATTTGTCAGGTCAGGCACTGATGTCGGGGGAGGAGGCCTGGCTCACAGTCTCCGCTCTGATTCATCCCAAAGGTGTTCTATGGGGTTGAGGTCAGGACTCTGTGCAGGCCAGTCAAGTTCCTCCACCCCAAACTGGCTCCTCCATGTCTTTATGGACCTTGCTTTGTGCAGTGGTGTGCAGTCATGTTGGAACAGGAAGGGGCCATCCCCAAACTCTTCCCACAAAGTTGGGAGCATGAAATTGTCCAAAATGTCCTGGTATGCTGATGCCTTAAGAGTTCCCTTCACTGGAACTAGGGGGCCAAGCTCAACCCCTGAACAACAACCCCACACCATAATCCCCCCTCCACCAACCTTTACACTTGGCACAATGCAGTCAGGCAAGTACCATTCTCCTGGCAACCACCAAACCCAGACACGTCCATCGGATTGCCACACAGAGAAGCGTGATTGGTCACTCCAGAGAACACGTCTCCACTGCTCTAGAGTCCACTGGCGGTGTGCTTTACACCACGGCATCCGACGCTTTGCATTGCACTTGGTGATGTAAGGCTTGGATGCAGCTGCTCGGCCATGGAAACCCATTCCATGAAGCTCTCTACGCACTGTTGTTGTGCTCATCTGAAGGCCACACCAAGTTTGGAGGTCTTTAGCTATTGACTTTGCAGACAGTTGGTGACTTCTGCGCACTGTGCGCTTCAGCATGCGCTGACCCCGCTCTGTCATGTGACGTGGCCTACCACTTGGTGGCTGAGTTGCTGTTGTTCCCAGTTTCCTCCCCTTTGTTATAATCCCACTAACAGTTGAGCGTGGAATATTTAGTAGCCAGGAAATGTCACGGATGGACTTATTGCCCAGGTGACAACCTATCACGGGACCACGCTTGGAGTCACTGAGCTCCTGAGAGCGACCCATTCTTTCACCAATGTTTGTAGAAGCAGTCTACGTGCCTAGGGGCTTGATTGTATACACCTGTGTCCATGGAGGGGATTGGAACACCTGAATCACATGATTTGGAGGGTGGGCCCAACACGTTTGGCAATATAGTGTATGTTTTTTTTCCACAATAGTGTGGCGGAAGGACTGGGCTGGGGGGCAGAGTGGCATTTACCCCCTGGGGCAGTACTAATAGAAGATGTTGGACTGGTGGTCATGAGTGGAGATACCCTTGCTTGGATTGGCATGGATGGGCATTATCTATCTATCATGCCTTTAATCCCAGCATCTAGCAATTTTCCTACACTCACTTCTCTTGTGACTCCAGGATATCATGTGACCAAATGCCAAGAGCTGGAAAGGAATGTAATATTGTGAGACATAAAGGTGTGACACCAATAGGTCACGTCCTTTAAGAACCCACCAATCACTACAGCACCATGTGCATAGTACACTTTCATTAGCTTACAGAAATCTGTACCTACCAAGAAATGACCACATAGTTATAGTTGCCCCCCCCCCCCCCAAGCCTCCCCTGACGGGAGTGCCATTGTGCCACCAGAGTGTATAGTAAGAAGATGACATTGGTTCAGCTCTATCCAGTATGGATTAGTGACATTTTCCTTTTGCAAACTACATTTAAAGCCAACAAGGAAGGCAAAATCAGGAGGCTTTAGGTGGCTTTTAAAGGTGTTATAGGCTTTAAGTGGCTTATGAGTATTGCTAAGGTTCCACCCAACTGCCCTGGACCTTCTCTTGTAGCAGAAAGCCCCTCATTAACTAGAAAACATGACATTGCATACTAAGGAGCAGAGGAACCCAAACACTAACTCCAATCCTAATGGTGACCCTTGCCCTAGTTGTGTGTGTGTCTATGGGGGGGGGGGGGGGGGGGGTTTGCCATTAAAGTCGTTTTTCACATTTACATTCCTAAGCACTTAACCTGTTCACACCTAGAACCAACAGACACCAGTGTTCCACTCTTGCCATGAAGGCTCACACCACAGAAAACAACCACTAATGAAAGGCCTTGCTCTTGTGACTACCCAGACCAGGTCCCTAGGTCAGCCCTGTGGTGGGTTCCCATTTAGGTATCCCACGGTGAGGTGAGGGACATATAGCCGCACATATCCCCCCACTCAACAGTGTCTCCATTTCCTGCCACAGTCACCTGCTTACTCCTCAGACTGGCCTCCATCACTCGAGATTTTGTCCCAACCTCGAAGGTTAGGGCTCCGTTCACACTAATGCAACTTGTTATCATGGCCGGATCTAGGGGGGTGCTGGGGTGGGCTATGGCCCCCAGATTTTACTTGTGCCCCCCTCCAAAGCCAACCCTAACCTGGCACTATACTGCCCCAACCTGCCACTATACTGCCCTAACCTGCCACTATACTGCCACTATACTACCCTAACCTACCATTATACTGCCACTATACTACCCTAACCTGCCACTATACTGCCCCAACCTGCCACTATACTGCCACTATATTGCCCTAACCTGCCACTATACTACCCTAACCTGCCACTATACTGCACCAACCTGGCACTATACTGCCACTATACTACCCTAACCTGCCACTATACTACCCTAACCTGCCACTATACTGCCACTATATTGCCCTAACCTGCCACTATGCTACCCTAACCTGCCACTATACTATCCTAACCTACCACTATACTGCCACTATACTACCCTAACCTACCACTATACTGCCTCAACCTGCCACTATACTGCCACTATACTACCCTAACCTGTCACTATACTACCACTATACTACCCTGACCTGCCACTATACTGCCACTATACTACCCTGACCTGCCACTATACTGCCCTAACCTGCCACTATACTGCCCTAACCTGCCACTATACTGCCACTATACTACCCTAACCTGCCACTGTACTGCCCTAACCTGCTACTATACTGCCACTATACTACCATAACCTGCCACTATACTACCCTAACCTGCCACTATACTACCATAACCTGCCACTATACTACCCTAACCTGCCACTATACTGCCCTAACCTGCCACTATACTGTCACTATACTACCCTAATCTGCCACTATACTGGCCTAACCTGCCACTATACTGCCACTATAATAGCCTAACCTGCCACTATACTGCCACTATACTGCCCTAACCTGCCACTATACTACCCTAACCTGCCACTATACTACCCTAACCTGCCACTATACTGCCCTAACCTGCCACTATACTACCATAACCTGCCACTATACTGCCCTAACCTGCCACTATACTGCCACTATACTACCCTAACCTGCCTCTATACTGCCACTATACTGCCCTAACCTACCACTATACTGCCACTATACTACCCTAACCTGCCACTATACTGCCCTACCCTGCCACTATACTGCCACTATACTACCCTAACCTGCCATTATACTGCCCTAACCTACCACTATACTGCCACTATACTACTCTAACCTGCCACTATACTACCCTAACCTGCCCTATACTGCCCTAACCTGCCACTATACTGCCACTATACTGCCCTAACCTGCCACTATACTGCCACTATACTGCCCTAACCTGCCACTATACTGCCACTATACTACCCTAACCTGCCACTATACTGCCACTATACTACCCCAACCTGCCACTATACTGCCCTAACCTGCCACCAAAATGCCACTATACTGCCCTAACCTGCCACTATACTGCCCTAACCTGCCACTATACTGCCACTATACTACCCTAACCTGCCACTATACTGCCCTAACCTACCACTATACTGCCACTATACTACCCTAACCTGCCACTATACTGCCACTATACTACCCTAACCTTCCACTATACTGCCCTAAATTGACTCAGTACCACCCTAATCTGATACTTTACCACCCTACTTTGACATTATGCTGTCCTAGCCTGACACTACTGTCCTTGACCGACACTATACTGATTTCAGTTATGTATTGTGTGCGGAGGAGGAGCTCTGTTACCTGTGCCCAGGTTGTGTGCAGTGCAGGGATGGGAGAAGGAGCTGTGCCTCTATCCTCTGCCCTGCCAGCAGTGACCTCTATCCTCTGCCCTGCCAGCAGTGACCTCTGTCCTCTGCCCTGCCAGCAGTGACCTCTGTCCTCTACCCGCCAGCAGTGACCTCTGTCCTCTGCACTGCCACCAGTGACCCCTGTCCTCTGCCCCGCCAGCGGTGACCTCTGTCCTCTGCCCTGCCAGCAGTGACCTCTGTCCTCTGCCCTGCCAGCAGTGACCTCTGTCCTCTGCACTGCCACCAGTGACCCCTGTCCTCTGCCCCACCAGCAGTAACCTCTGTCCTCTGCCCTTCCAGCAGTGACCTCTGTCCTTTGCACTGCCACCAGTGACCTCTGTCCTCTGCCCTTCCAGCAGTAACCTCTGTCCTCTGCACTGCCACCAGTGACCCCTACCCTCTGCCCCACCAGCAGTGACCCCTGTCCTCTGCCCTGCTGACCTCTCATCCTCTGCCCCCCTGACATTTTTTACTGCACCCCCACACCGGATAGGCTAGATCTGGCCCTGCCTGCCATGCAACCTTTGACACATAAAATCGCATTAAAAAGTTGCATCCCATTATTTTCAATGGCATCAGTTCCAATATATGCGATTTAAAGTCAGAGCGACTTTGAGAAAGTTCCTGCACTACTTTGATGCAACTTTCTTGTGACTTGAGTGCCAGAGAGTCACATAAAAGTCACAGTCGAAACTGCATGACTTTGGAGTCACACTAGTGTGAATGGGGGCCTAAAATGTGCCTACTTGCAGATGTACTTCAACCACAAGGGTTCACCTGGTACAACTGTCCTATAGAAGCTCAAGGCTGCTTAACCTGGAAGGTAAACTGGCTTTAACTCCCAACAGAGGGTTCCTCAGATGCACCAAGGTTTCTTGGTGACCACTTCTTAGCTTGATTGAAGTTCCTTTTACTGGGGTACTTGGGAAATACAGATATGTCATTAATCGTCACATACATGTGTGATCAGTTCACATAATTTGGCTGAGGTGGAATTAACTGTGCTGTTGAACATAACAATGTCTCTAGCGGTTTTCCCAAAAAGATAAGATGTATAAGGAACGTAGTGTGCAGGGGCGGACTGACCATTGGGGAACTCGGGCATTGCCCGAGGGCCCAGAGTCAGTAGGGGGCCCCAGGAGATGTCCCTGGTACCTTTCATAGGCTTTTTTGGGTGTGGTTTGAGTGTGAGCGAGGACACAGGGGCCCCATGATCCCCTATTGCCCGGGGGCCCTATGAGTTGTCAGTCCGCCCCTGGTAGTGTGTGTAATGGATAGCAACAAGTTTGTATAGCTGGAGTTCCTTCCTATTAAGGGGATTAGTGGTGGCAGAGAAGAGACCACATTGCAGCAATCTGTCCTGACCAACCAGCTCCCATGGGTCACACACATTGGGATGGTTCTCTGAAGATGTATTTATACCCCAGAAACAAATACAGTAACATTGCCATAAAAAGCAAAAAAGAAACAGCGACTATTAGCACCTGCCTACATAATGCTACACCTAATGCTAACATCAATGCTAACCCTTTGTAGATAAGCTATGTTACCTGATCGCTATATTTCTGATATGTTTGGTTTGCCGTTATGGTGTGTAACGCCCTTTAGGTTTAATTAGGGTTTTTTTTTTTTTAGATAGAGGCTGAGTAGCAGCCTGGGATGAGTCAGCCTGGGAGTGAAGCAGGAGTTCACCTCAGTACAGGCTGGTTGGTTCTACAGGTCAGGGCTTCTTGAGCCATCCCACCCTTCCCACCCTTCAATATCTGGCAGAACTTTCTGGAAGAGGGTAGGAGGCTCAGGTCTACATGTTTGAGGGACCTTGGCCAATCCCCTAGCAGGAGGCTGGGCATGGTGACCAGGGCAACCCTCAAATATGACAGAGCCTGTGGAGCAGAGGAGTCGGTTGGAAGATGGATTGAGAGAAGGCTGGAGTATGGAGCCTGGGAGGGGGCCCCAGTGAGGGGAGACTACCTACAGGCAGGATGCTTGAAAAGAGGATCTCCACTGCCCAAGGTCTGTTAGGGAGGACATCTTGAGCAGCACAGAAGGAGCCAGCCCAGCGAAAAAACCTGAAAGTAGATACCAACCCACCACGCTGACAGGACAGGACAGTGTGAGTACTCCTATACCCCCTGGGCAGATAAGGGGACAGGGTGGTCAGGTGTAATACCCAACTAGTCCTCATTCGGGACTGCTTAACTGCAGGCTCTGGGACCTCTTGCTCAGGGATACCCTCAGTACAGCTAGTTGAAAAGGAGGATTCACCCGGGGTCTTTGGAGATACACCAAAAAACTACAGTGCTTTGTAAAGGGACAGTGCTATATTTTTGCTAGACCACATTTTTGTACATAGTTGCTAAGAAGTTCTACAGTTCCTTGGGAATCCCATATATTAAGCGCTCAATAAAAACAACTAAAAACCAGCTCAAGGGCTGTTTTACTGACTTTGTAAACAACTCTGATGCCCGGCCGTTCAAAGCTTAGGGAGACCAAATCAAATCCAGCGGACCCTACGAGGGTAGTGCTACAGGTGGTTGGGTTTAGGCATTTTGCTCATTTTGCTTCCCAAGTGCATCATGCGTTTGAGTCTACATTTGCCCATAAACGTTTTTACGTAATTTTATCGATGACCTAAGGTAAAATAAAAGAGAAATATTGTCTAGTTCAGATGAATAAATGTGTCCTTCTTCCTTTAGAATCAACATTCTACTCATACATACTGGCCAAGCTGGCCGTATAGATTGTCTGAGGTGAGAGTGGAGGGGACTGTAGACTTTGAGCTTCCTTATAGGCTGCTATGGTGTGGTCTTCACAATCTATAAAGAGCTGAGTAATGTATGTACAGTTGCAAGAAAAAGTATGTGAACCCCTTGGGATTACGTGGAGTTTTGCATGAATTGGGCATAAAATGTGCTCTGAACGTCGTCTAAGTCACAACAATAGAAGAACACAGTCTGCTGAACATAATACTACACAAACATTAGATGTTGCCATGGTTTAATTGCACATAACATGTAAACATTCACAGTGCAGGGAGGAAAAAGTATGTGAGGCCCTAGCTTAATGACTTCTCCCAGAGCTAATTGGAGCCAGAAGTGAGCCAACCTTGACTCCAATCAGTGTGATGATATTGGATGTGTTGCTGACAGCTGTCCTGCCCTTACAAAACACACACCTGTTTTGGGTTTACTGGTTTCAAGAAGCACTGTCTGATGTGAACCATGCCTCGCAGAAAAGAGCTCTCAGAAGACCTACGATCAAGAATTGTTGACTTGCATGAAGCTGGAAAGAGTTACAAAAGTATCTCCAAAAGCCTTGATGTTCATGTATCCACGGTAAGACAGACTGTCTACAAATGGAGAAAGTTTAGCACTGTTGCTACTCTCCCTAGGCGTGGTCGTCCTGTAAAAATGACTGCAAGAGCACAGCGCAGAATGCTGCATGAGGTAAAGAAGAATCCCAGAGTGTCAGTTAAAGACCTACAGAAATCTCTGGCACATGCTAACATTTTTGTTGACACATCTACAATAAGGAAAACATTAAACAAGAATGGAGTACATGGGAGGACACCACGGAGGAAGCCATTGCTGTCCAAAAAGAAGATTGCAGCACGTTTGAAGTTTGCAGAAGAGCACCTGGATGTTCCATAGCACTACTGGCAAAATATACTGTGGACAGATGAAACCAAGATTGAGTTGTTTGGGAAGAACACACAACACTATGTGTGGAGAAAAAAAGGCATAGCACACCAACATCAAAACCTCATCCCCACTGTAAAACATGGCGGAGGGAGCATCATGGTTTGGGGCTGCTTTGCTGCCTCAGGGCCTGGACGGATTGTTGTCATTGATGGGAAAATGAATTCCAGAGTTTATCAAGACATTTTGCAGGAAAACGTACCACCATCTGTCCGCCAACTGAATCTCCGCAGAATATGGGTGATGCAACAGGACAATGACCCAAAGCATACAAGTAATTCAACAAAACAATGGCTGCAACAGCACAGAATACACCTTCTGGAGTGGCCCAGTCAGTGTCCTGACCTCAACCCGATTGAAATGCTGTGGCATGACCTTAACAGAGCGATTCACACCAGACATCCCAGGAATATTGCTACACTGAAACAGTTTTGTGAAGAAGAGTGGTCCAAAATGACTCCAGATCGTTGTGCAGGTCTGATCTGCAACTACAGGAAGCATTTGGTTGAGGTTATTGCTGCCAAAGGAGGGTCAACCAGTTATTAAATCCAAAGGTTCACATACTTTTTCCTCCCTGCACTGTGAATGTTTACATGTTATGTGCAATTAAACCATGGCAACATCTAATGTTTGTGTAGTATCATGTTCAGCAGACTGTGTTCTTCTATTGTTGTGACTTAGATGATGTTCAGAGCACATTTTATGCCCAATTCATGCAAAACTCCATGTAATCCCAAGGGGTTCACATACTTTTTCTTGCAACTGTATGTATGAATTTAGTGTGGTAATTATATACAGTATCTATAGCCAGTCTTATTTTACATAAAAAGTATCTATTTCTAGCCCCCATCTAGATAGCCAAGGGGAGCTAGTTATCCATTTTTAGTTAGAAAGGCTGATTAGCAGCCTAGGTATGAGACAGTAGGTCAAATGTAGGTCAAGGCTGAGAGGCTCTGTGGGTCAGTTCCTTACCTCCCTCTGCTCTACAAACGTGGAGAAGATTCTAGAAGCAGTGGGGTGAGGAGAGGCTGGCCTGTACACTTAGAGGACTCTGGCCAATCCCCAAGCAGGAGGCTTGGCATGGGGCCAGGGCAGCCTTTAAGTGTGACTGAGCCTGCTCAGGAGCAGGAGAGTTCGGTTGGAAGATGAAGTGAGAAGCTGATAAGCAAGAGCCTGAGAGGTGCCCAGTAGGAAGAGGCCTACCTACAGGCTGGGACCAGGAATGGAGGATCACTCAGCCCCACTGGTCCCCAGAGGGAGGACCACCTGTGGATCCAAGGAAGGAAGATAAAAGGAGAGAGAGGGGCGCCAGACTAAGTGCAGTATTTGACAATCATTTATTGCACACAATGGTATGTAACTCACAAGAGGTAAGTAGTTAGCAGGCATGGATACATAGGGACGTCATCCAGATGGGGTTCCAGAGGCAGAGAAGAGAGGGTAGATATACATCTGGGGGCTGTGAAGGAAGCCAGGTCTCCTGACTCACATCGAGTCTAGGGAAGGAGTCAGCCCAGCATGAGACCTGAAGGCAGCCACCTAACCCAACCAGCTCACAGGAAAGGACTGAGTAATCCTGTAACCCCTGGGCCAGACAAGGGGAGAGGGCCTTTTGGTGGGAAACCTGACTAGCTCTACACCAGGGACTGTTACATTTAAAGTGGAAGGTTTGGATCCCCTTGCCCAGGGAGTCACCCAGTATAGCTGGCTGAGGAGAGGATTCATCTGGGGTCTGGGGTGGTACATCAGGAGAGGCTGGAAGCTCTCCAGGAAGAAGCCCTTTTTGCTGCATAGAGTCTTGTATATAGTTGCTAAGGAGTTGTCCTCAGTTGCAGTTCCCTTGGGCATCCCATACACCCCTCAACCACTGTTTACTGTCTCCAGATTGCAAGTCTTTGAAAATAAATGCATGTTGCCTGTCTGTGCAGGACTATAGGGGGGTACAAATCTTCAGCAACTCCTAAGGAGGTAGTGCTACATATTCTAAAGTGGTAGAACTTGCTGGACAAATCACCAACAATTTTTCCCAATTGCAGAAGATACTTTGATAGATGATTGGATTGAGGATGGTGAAGGCCAAATTTCGTTCTGTCAATCATTGAACTTTTAGTTCTAGTTAGATAATACCTGTATATGTTATTTGTATAAAGGAAACCATAAGGGTTGGGGGTCTTCCTGTATCCAGAAAAAAAAAGAAGCAGACACATAAGGACAATGATGTACATTATGTATTATATTGCCAAAAGTGCAGGCACAGGGTGAACATTCAAACTCCAGGCACGTGGTGCCATGGCTGAGATTCGAACCAAAAACCCTAGTACTGCCAAGCAGAAGTGCTAACCATTTAGCCACGGTGCTGCCCAATATAAGTCCATCTGTGAAATTTCCTGGCTACTAAATATTCCACGGTCAACTGTTAGTTGTATTACAAAACAATTGGAAGAAACTGGGAACAACAGCATCTCAGCCACTAAGTGGTAGGCCACGTCACATGACAGACCGGGTTCAGCGCATGCTGAAGTGCACAGCAGAGTCAATAACTAAAGACCTCCAAACTTGGTGTTGCCTTCAGATGAGCACAACAACAGTGCGTAGAGAGCTTCATGGAATGGGCTTCCATGGCCAAGCAGCTGCATCCAAGCCTTCCATCACCAAGTGCAATGCAAAGCGTTTGATGACATGGTGTAAAGCATGCCGCCACTAGACTCTAGAACAGTGGAGACGTGTTCACTGGAGTGATGAATCACACTTCTCTGTCTGGCAATCTGATGGACGTGTCCAGGGGCGGACTGACAACTCATGGGGCCCTCGGGCAATAGGAATTCATGGGGCCCCTGTGTCCTTGCCCACACTTAAACCACACCTAAAAAAGCCTATGAAAGGTACCAGGGGCATCTCATGGGGCTCCCTACTGACCCCGGGTCCTCGGGAAGTGCCCAGGTGCCCGAATGGTCAGTCTGCCCCTGAACGTGTCTGGGTTTGGTGGTTGCCAGGAGAATGCTACTTACATGACTGCATTGTGCCAAGTGTAAAGTTTGGTGGAGGGAGGATTATGGTGTGGGGTTGGGTTTTGCCCCCTAGTTCCAGTGAAGGGAACTCTTAAGGCATCAGCATACCAGGACATTTTGGACAATTTCATGCTCCCAACTTTGTGGGAAGAGTTTGGGGATGGCCCCTTCCTGTTCCAACATGACTGCACACCACTGCACAAAGCAAGGTCCATAAAGACATGGAGGAGCCAGTTTGGGGTGAAGGAACTTGACTGGCCTGCACAGAGTCCTGACCTCAACCCCATAGAACACCTTTGGGATGAATTAGAGTGGAGACTGTGAGCCAGGCCTCCTCCCCCGACATCAGTGCCTGACCTCACAAATGTGCTTCTGGAAGAATGGTCCAACCTTCCCATAGACACCCTCCTAAACCTTGTGGACGGCCTTCCCAGAAGAGTTGAAGCTGTTATGTCTGCAAGGGGCAGGGCCAACTCAATATTGAACCCTACGGACTAAGACTGGGATGCCATTAATGTGCATGTGCGTGGAAAGGCAGGCATCCCAATACTTTTGACAATATAGTGTATAATGTAGACTGTTGTCCACATTTCTGCATCTGGTACAGTGATTGGTTGAGCGTCACACCACAACACATTAATTGGCGGTGACATACACTGGTTTTCCCTATTAATCTGACTTCTGTTTGGGTTTCAGTCTCTTCTCAGGAACTAAGGACCTCTTCCCAGGATTTCCCTTCACGAATGGCAGCTCGGCTGTGTCCATTGAGCTGGAGAGACCCGTGTCCCAACACTGCCATGGCACATGTTTACCATCGGACTGCCAGCAGAAGCTTCATGCTCGGAAGAAGCTGTACTTTGCCTGCATTGTATGCTTTATCTTCATGATCGGAGAGGTGGCAGGTAACTTGTTATGGAGATGTAGATATCTGTGTCAGTAGGGCAGTGTACATCCCATGGTCCTTCTGTGTCCTTCCAGGGGGTTATATTGCCCACAGCTTGGCCATCATGACAGATGCAGCTCATCTCCTCACTGACCTGGGCAGTATGTGTGTCAGTATCTTCTCCTTGTGGATCTCGACACGACCTCCAACCAAACATATGACCTTTGGTTGGCACCGGTCCGGTAAGTGGAACACAAGAGTTTGCTGTGGCTCAATCAACTTTCTTCTCAGGAAGCGTACATTTTTTATCGGTTCGAAATATCCATGTAGAGGTGGGCCAAGAAGAGTGCTCCATTGTTAGTGTCAATGGGAGGAATAGTGTGTCATCGTTAGTATGAATGGGAGGAATAGTGCCCCACCATTGGTGTCAGTGGGAGGAATAGTGCCCCATCATTGGTATCAGTGGGAGGAATAGTGCCCCATCATTGGTGTCAGTGGGAGGAATAGCATGTCATCATTAGTATGAATGGGAGGAATAGTGCCCCACCATTGGTGTCAGTGGGAGGAACAGTGCGCCCTCATTGGTATCATTTGAAGTAGGGCCCCATCATTGGTGTCAGTGGGAGGAATAGTGCCCCATCATTGGTATCAGTGGGAGGAATAGTGCCCCATTGCTGGTATCACTGCGAGGAAAATTTCCCCACATCATTGGTGTCAGCGGGAGGGATAGTGCGCCCTCAATGTTATCAATGGGAGGAATAGTGCACCATCATTGGTGTCAGTGGAAGGAATAGTGCCCTCATTGGTATCAATGGGAGGAATAGTGCCCCATCATTGGTATCAGTGGGAGGAATAGTGCCACATCATTGGTATCAGTGGGAGGAATAGTGCCCCATCATTGGTATCAGTAGGAGGAATAGTGTCCCATCATTGGTATCAGTGGGAGGAATAGTTCCCCATCATTGGTATCAGTGGGAGGAATAGTGCCCCATCATTGGTGTCAGTGGGAGGAATAGTGCCCCATCATTGGTATCAGTGGGAGGAATAGTGCCCTGTTCCTGGTATCACTGCGAGAAAAATTTCCCCACATCATTTGTGTCAGAGGGAGGGATAGTGCGCCCTCAATGTTATCAATGGGAGGAATAGTGCACCATCATTGGTGTCAGTGGGAGGAATAGTGCCCCATCATTGGTATCAATGGGAGGTGTAATGCCCGATAATTGGTGTCAGTGGGAGGAATAGTGTGCCCTCATTGGTATCAGTGGGAGGAATAGTGCCCCATAATTGGTGTCAGTGGGAGGAATAGTGCCCCATAATTGGTGTCAGTGGGAGGAATAGTGTGCCCTCATTGGTATCAGTGGGAGGAATAGTGCCCCATAATTGGTGTCAGTGGGAGGAATAGTGCCCCATAATTGGTGTCAGTAGGAGGAATAGTGCCCCATCATTGGTATCAGTGGGAGGAATAGTGCACCATCATTGGTGTAAGTGAGAGGAATAGTGCCCCAATGTCGGTCTGTGTAAGGAATTATGACTCACTACTGCTAACAGTGGGGTGGGGGTAGGGGATAATGCCCCAAGGGCCGAATAAAAGCAAGCAAAGGTCCACATTCGGCCCACGGGCCACAGTTTGGAGACCACTATCATATTGCATGGCCCAAATTCTTAGAAGTTTTAGATTACAGACAGATACCCGGCTGTAGACATTTCCCAACACATCTTGGAAGTCACTGGACTTTTGTTAACTTCACACAATGTCCAAAGGCAGCAACTCATGATTATCCCTCATCCACCATGCTTCACAGTTGAGATAAGGTTTACCAAAACATAAGCTTTTCTCTCCCCTGTACACAGGTCTTTGTACAGTTAAGACAACCCTGTTTGAGGGCTGTGTGGTGTGCTGTTTACTTGATGTTTCTAGAACAACTCTTACGCTTTGGAGGTCCACAGAGAGTAAGAGAGAGAAACCACATTTTTGAGCAGTGTTTTTCTTCTCAGTGCCCTTTCATTGACACCATTACTGTACAGAAACTGTAACAAAGACAAAGAGATGTCTGCAAACTTTATTTTTTGTGATGTGTTTGAGGGTTGAGTGCCCTTTCCCTGATGTGTGTAGGACAACCTCTCCTTTGCTTAGTAGTAACAGTTGTAAATTCCTTTCAAACTGTCTGGTGGAGACCCAGTTCTTTAGAAACCCATGAGAAACCCTTACCAGTTATAAGAGCATCATGGCACCAAATTGCCCTTCCATACAACCCCTTTGAAGAGTGCAGATAGTTAAAATTGTTATTTTATTTATTTGACAAGACACATTAAACTCAAATTTGACTGCAATTAAACACTTGTTCTGTTTTGGAATATCTTTCTTCAGTCACCCTCTGTCATGGTGTCATTGTCCTATGGCCTTGGATATTTACCAATGTAAGATACATTCTTCCCACTGACCATCAATGTAAGGGTCATTCTTCCCACTGATCACCAATGTAAGGGTCATTCTTCCCACCGATCACCAATGTAAGGGTCATTCTTCCCACCGATCACCAATGTAAGGGTCATTCTTCCCACTGACCACCAATGTAAGGGTCATTCTTCCCACCGATCACCAATGTAAGGGACATTCTTCCCACTGATCACCAATGTAAGGGACATTCTTCCCACTGATCACCAATGTAAGGGACATTCTTCCCACTGACCACCAATGTAAGGGACATTCTTCCCACCGATCACCAATGTAAGGGACATTCTTCCCACTGACCACCAATGTAAGGGACATTCTTCCCACCGATCACCAATGTAAGGGACATTCTTCCCACTGACCACCAATGTAAGGGACATTCTTCCCACCGATCACCAATGTAAGGGACATTCTTCCCACTGATCACCAATGTAAGGGGCATTCTTCCCACTGACCACCAATGTAAGGGACATTCTTCCCACCGATCACCAATGTAAGGGACATTCTTCCCACTGATCACCAATGTAAGGGGCATTCTTCCCACTGACCACCAATGTAAGGGACATTCTTCCCACTGATCACCAATGTAAGGAACATTCTTCCCACTGATCACCAATGTAAGGGACATTCTTCCCAATGACCACCAATGTAAGGGACATTCTTCCCACTGACCACCAATGTAAGGGGCATTCTTCCCACTGACCACCAATGTAAGGGGCATTCTTCCCACTAATCACCAATGCAAGGGACATTCTTCCCACTGACCATCAATGTAAGGAACATTCGTCCCACCGATCACCAATGTAAGGGGCATTGTTCCCACTGATCACCAATGTAAGGGACATTCTTCCCACTGATCACCAATGTAAGGGACATTCTTCCCACTGATCACCAATGTAAGGGACATTCTTCCCACTGATCACCAATGTAAGGGACATTCTTCCCACCGGTCACCAATGTAAGGGGCATTCTTCCTACTGACCCCCAATGTAAGGGACATTCTTCCCACTGATCACCAATGTAAGGGACATTCTTCCCACTGATCACTAATGTAAGGGTCATTCTTCCCACTGATCACCAATGTAAGGAGCATTCTTCCCACTGACCACCAATGTAAGGAGCATTCTTCCCACTGACCACCGATGTAAGGAACATTCTTCCCACTGACCACCAATGTAAGGAACATTCTTCCCACTGATCACCAATGTAAGGGACATTCTTCCCACTGACCACCAATGTAAGGGACATTCTTCCCAATGACCACCAATGTAAGGGACATTCTTCCCACTGACCACCAATGTAAGGGGCATTCTTCCCACTGACCACCAATGTAAGGGGCATTCTTCCCACTAATCACCAATGCAAGGGACATTCTTCCCACTGACCATCAATGTAAGGAACATTCGTCCCACCGATCACCAATGTAAGGGGCATTGTTCCCACTGATCACCAATGTAAGGGACATTCTTCCCACTGATCACCAATGTAAGGGACATTCTTCCCACTGATCACCAATGTAAGGGACATTCTTCCCACTGATCACCAATGTAAGGGACATTCTTCCCACCGGTCACCAATGTAAGGGGCATTCTTCCTACTGACCCCCAATGTAAGGGACATTCTTCCCACTGATCACCAATGTAAGGGACATTCTTCCCACTGATCACTAATGTAAGGGTCATTCTTCCCACTGATCACCAATGTAAGGAGCATTCTTCCCACTGACCACCAATGTAAGGAGCATTCTTCCCACTGACCACCGATGTAAGGAACATTCTTCCCACTGACCACCAATGTAAGGAACATTCTTCCCACTGATCACCAATGTAAGGGACATTCTTTCCACTGACCACCAATGTAAGGAACATTCTTCCCACTGATCACCAATGTAAGGGACATTCTTCCCAGTGATCACCAATCTAAGGGACATTCTTCCCACCAGTCACCAATGTAAGGGACATTCTTCCCACTGATCACCAATGTAAGGGACATTCTTCCCACCGATCACCAATGTAAGGGACATTCTTCCCACTGACCACCAATGTAAGGAACATTCTTCCCACTGATCACCAATGTAAGGGACATTCTTCCCAGTGATCACCAATCTAAGGGACATTCTTCCCACCAGTCACCAATGTAAGGGACATTCTTCCCACTGATCACCAATGTAAGGGACATTCTTCCCACCGATCACCAATGTAAGGAGCATTCTTCCCACTGACCACCAATGTAAGGAGCATTCTTCCCACTGACCACCGATGTAAGGAACATTCTTCCCACTGACCACCAATGTAAGGAACATTCTTCCCACTGATCACCAATGTAAGGGACATTCTTCCCACTGACCACCAATGTAAGGGACATTCTTCCCAATGACCACCAATGTAAGGGACATTCTTCCCACTGACCACCAATGTAAGGGGCATTCTTCCCACTGACCACCAATGTAAGGGGCATTCTTCCCACTAATCACCAATGCAAGGGACATTCTTCCCACTGACCATCAATGTAAGGAACATTCGTCCCACCGATCACCAATGTAAGGGGCATTGTTCCCACTGATCACCAATGTAAGGGACATTCTTCCCACTGATCACCAATGTAAGGGACATTCTTCCCACTGATCACCAATGTAAGGGACATTCTTCCCACTGATCACCAATGTAAGGGACATTCTTCCCACCGGTCACCAATGTAAGGGGCATTCTTCCTACTGACCCCCAATGTAAGGGACATTCTTCCCACTGATCACCAATGTAAGGGACATTCTTCCCACTGATCACTAATGTAAGGGTCATTCTTCCCACTGATCACCAATGTAAGGAGCATTCTTCCCACTGACCACCAATGTAAGGAGCATTCTTCCCACTGACCACCGATGTAAGGAACATTCTTCCCACTGACCACCAATGTAAGGAACATTCTTCCCACTGATCACCAATGTAAGGGACATTCTTTCCACTGACCACCAATGTAAGGAACATTCTTCCCACTGATCACCAATGTAAGGGACATTCTTCCCAGTGATCACCAATCTAAGGGACATTCTTCCCACCAGTCACCAATGTAAGGGACATTCTTCCCACTGATCACCAATGTAAGGGACATTCTTCCCACCGATCACCAATGTAAGGGACATTCTTCCCACTGACCACCAATGTAAGGAACATTCTTCCCACTGATCACCAATGTAAGGGACATTCTTCCCAGTGATCACCAATCTAAGGGACATTCTTCCCACCAGTCACCAATGTAAGGGACATTCTTCCCACTGATCACCAATGTAAGGGACATTCTTCCCACCGATCACCAATGTAAGGAGCATTCTTCCCACTGACCACCAATGTAAGGAGCATTCTTCCCACTGACCACCGATGTAAGGAACATTCTTCCCACTGACCACCAATGTAAGGAACATTCTTCCCACTGATCACCAATGTAAGGGACATTCTTCCCACTGACCACCAATGTAAGGGACATTCTTCCCAATGACCACCAATGTAAGGGACATTCTTCCCACTGACCACCAATGTAAGGGGCATTCTTCCCACTGACCACCAATGTAAGGGGCATTCTTCCCACTAATCACCAATGCAAGGGACATTCTTCCCACTGACCATCAATGTAAGGAACATTCGTCCCACCGATCACCAATGTAAGGGGCATTGTTCCCACTGATCACCAATGTAAGGGACATTCTTCCCACTGATCACCAATGTAAGGGACATTCTTCCCACTGATCACCAATGTAAGGGACATTCTTCCCACTGATCACCAATGTAAGGGACATTCTTCCCACCGGTCACCAATGTAAGGGGCATTCTTCCTACTGACCCCCAATGTAAGGGACATTCTTCCCACTGATCACCAATGTAAGGGACATTCTTCCCACCGGTCACCAATGTAAGGGGCATTCTTCCTACTGACCCCCAATGTAAGGGACATTCTTCCCACTGATCACTAATGTAAGGGTCATTCTTCCCACTGATCACCAATGTAAGGAGCATTCTTCCCACTGACCACCAATGTAAGGAGCATTCTTCCCACTGACCACCGATGTAAGGAACATTCTTCCCACTGACCACCAATGTAAGGAACATTCTTCCCACTGACCACCGATGTAAGGAACATTCTTCCCACTGACCACCAATGTAAGGAACATTCTTCCCACTGATCACCAATGTAAGGAACATTCTTCCCACTGATCACCAATGTAAGGAACATTCTTCCCACTGATCACCAATCTAAGGGACATTCTTCCCACCAGTCACCAATGTAAGGGACATTCTTCCCACTGATCACCAATGTAAGGGACATTCTTCCCACCGATCACCAATGTAAGGGACATTCTTCCCACTGACCACCAATGTAAGGGACATTCTTCCCACTGATCACCAATCTAAGGGACATTCTTCCCACCGGTCACCAATGTAAGGGACATTCTTCCCACCGGTCACCAATGTAAGGGACATTCTTCCCACTGACCACCAATGTAAGGGACATTCTTCTCACTGACCACCAATGTAAGGGACATTCTTCCCACTGATCACCAATGTAAGGAACATTCTTCCCACTGATCACCAATGTAAGGGACATTCTTCCCACTGACCACCAATGTAAGGGACATTCTTCCCACTGATCACCAATCTAAGGGACATTCTTCCCACCGGTCACCAATGTAAGGGACATTCTTCCCACTGACCACCAATGTAAGGGACATTCTTCCCACTGATCACCAATGTAAGGGACATTCTTCCCACTGATCACCAATGTAAGGAACATTCTTCCCACTGATCACCAATGTAAGGGACATTCTTCCCACTGACCACCAATGTAAGGGACATTCTTCCCACTGATCACCAATCTAAGGGACATTCTTCCCACCGGTCACCAATGTAAGGGACATTCTTCCCACCGGTCACCAATGTAAGGGACATTCTTCCCACTGACCACCAATGTAAGGGACATTCTTCCCACTGACCACCAATGTAAGGGACATTCTTCCCACTGATCACCAATATAAGGAACATTCTTCCCACTGATCACCAATGTAAGGAGCATTCTTCCCACTGATCACCAATGTAAGGGACATTCTTCCCACTGACCACCAATGTAAGGGACATTCTTCCCACTGATCACCAATGTAAGGGACATTCTTCCCACTGATCACCAATGTAAGGGACATTCTTCCCACTGATCACCAATGTAAGGGTCATTCTTCCCACTGACCACCAAAGAGCTTTTTCCCAGAGATCTCTAGTGCATTCTTTCCACTGACCACCAATGTAGCATCTCACCCACTGACCATCATTGAAAGGAGGCGTATTTGTCAAATATGTGAAGTATGTCACATTCTTTATTCTTTTATTTTTTCTTACATCTACAATATACTATTTACGCAAATGTACCTTGAGATGGTGATACCATCGTTATCAGCAGGGGTTCCCTGAGACTGGAAAGTTACATTATGGGTTCCTTCATGTTCAAAAGGTTGACATTGGCTGTCCCTAACCTTCATAGACTTTTCTGCCTTCTATGGAATGAGATCTGGGTGGAAACTGCTTTATATGTGGTCTTACCAGGGGTGGACTGACCGTTTGAGCACACGGGCACTGCCCGAGGGCCCGGGGTCAGTAGGGGGCCCCATGAGATGCCTCTGGTACCTTTTTTATAGGCTTTTTTGAGTGTGGGCAAGGACACAGGGGCCCCATGATCCCGTATTGCCCGTGGGCCCCATGAGTTGTCAGTCCGCCCCTGGGTCTTACATGTAGAACTCCACAGAGGGCCAGGCGTGGGTGGTAGATATGTATTTGGTGGATTCATCTTGTATTTCATGATATTGTGTTTGGTGGATTCTCGCTGATGACGGTGATATCTCCATTGATGTAGAGATTCTAGGGGCTCTGGCGTCGGTCCTCTCCATCTGGATTGTGACGGGGGTGTTGGTGTACCTGGCTGCTGCCCGAATTATCAATAACGACTATGATATTGATGGACACGTCATGCTGATCACGTCTGGCTGCGCCGTGGTCGTCAACATCATGTGAGTGAGGAAAGTTTAAACTTGATGTAAACCAAAACACTCATATAGAAGCTTTAGCATGTTTATGTCATTTTAAAAATCTGGCCAGGTTCTTGTTCAGGCACTTCCTGTTATAGGGTGACAACATTCTGTCCCTGTCTCCCCATTGTGTTCCTGTGTTGTCACCAAGCAGTAATTTGTGAGGCAGCATTAGGGCCCATTTACACTTGCTTCAACATTAACACACATTAAAGCGCCTACCGCTTCAATATGCTTTTTTGATGTGTTCTTGATGCTTCTGTGATGCTTTTTTGAAGCTTTAATGAAGCTCAGCGAATGCCCTGTGTGCGTTTTGTGTTCATTTTGTTTGTGCGTTTTGTGTTCATTGTGTTCAGTGGTAACCCCCAGCTCTGCTGATCCCTGCTCAGTAGTAACCCCCAGCTCTGCTGATCCCTGCTCAGTAGTAACCCCCAGCTCTGCTGATCCCTGCTCAGTGGTAACCCCCAGCTCTGCTGATCACTGATCAGTGGTAACCCCCAGCTTTGTTGGTCCCTTGCTCAATAGTAACCCCCAGCTCTTATGATCCCTACTCAGTAGTAACCCCCAGCTCTGCTAATCCCCTGCTCAGTAGTAACCCTCAACTCTGCTGATCCCTGATCATTACTAACCCCCACCTTTACTGATCCCCTGCTCAGTAGTAACCCCAACCTTGGCTGTTCCCCTGCTCAGTAGTAACCCTCAGCTCTACTGATCCCCTGCTCAGTAGTAATCCCCAGCTCTACTGATCCCCTGCTCAGTAGAAACCCTCAGCTCTGCTGATCCCCTGCTCAGTAATAACCCCCACCTCAGCTGTTCCCCTGCTCAGTAGTAACCCTCAGCTCTGCTGATCCCCTGCTCTGTAGTAACCCCCAGCTCTGCTGATCCCCTGCTCAGTAGTAACCCTCAGCTCTGCTGATCCCCTGCTCAGTAGTACCCCCAGCTCTGCTGATGCCCCATTCAGTAGTATCCCCAGCTTTTCTGATTCCTGATCAGTAGTTACTCCCAGTTTTGCTGATTCCATTTTCAGTAGTAAGCCCCAGCTTTGCTGATTCCCTGCTTAGTAGTAACCCCCAGCTCTGCTAATTCCCTGCTTAGCAGTAACCCCCAGCTCTGCTGATCTCCTGCTCTGCAGTAACCCCCAGCTCTGCTGATCTCCTGCTCTGCAGTAATCCCCAGCTCTGCTGATCTCCTGCTCTGCAGTAACCCCCAGCTCTGCTGATCCTATGGTTTACTGATCCTACTCTCTTTCCAGTCCCTGCTCACCTCTCGCTATATTTCCCCCTATGCTGCTCACCACATGTGACATTGCTAGTTTCTCCTGCTCCAGTCTCCCAGCTCCGCTGATCCTCCACCATTCAGTCCGCTCTCTCTGGTCCCTGCTCACCTTGCACTATGGCGTTCCCATGTTGCACACCACGTGTACTGTCTGCTAGTTGCTCTGCTCCAGTCCGGATCCCGTTCACCTTCATGCTGCTCCATGCTGCACACCAGATGTGACGTCTGCACCAGTCACTCCCAGAATATATACACATGACCATGAAGTGACTGCTGGTGACATCTTTCTGGTTTGCTTGTTGGTTCCCCAGTGCATCCTGGGATATCTCATACCAGCAATTAACTCCAAAGCAAAGCAAAGCTAAAGCTGAATAAATGCCCCTCAAAAGCTGCAGGTGCTATTGGTGAGCTTTGGTGTATTTAGGTCTTGTGCTGCCCTAGGCAACACAAAAATTGGAGGCTCCCCCCCTCTCTGGCGGAGAGAGAACCTGACAGTGACCAACAACACCCCAGCCCTACCTCCCCACCCGAGAGAGCCTTTCACTAACAACCCCCCCCAGCGGCCAACATCAGTTGGGCTCTGCATGCACCATCAAGCAGCCCACAGCCTCAGATCTCACCTAGTCCCCATGCAGCCTGTGTCCCTTCTTCTGGGGGGCAGTGCTTCCCCCCTAAAAAATGCTGCCCTAGGCAAATGCCTTGTTTGCCTTGCAGTACATACACCCCTGCATAGATGTCTTTGGAGGCTTTGGAGACACTTTGAAGCACCAAGAAAGCGACATGGGATATAATTTTTGAAGCACAGTAAACACAATAGTGTGAACAGGGCTGTGAGCTTACCATTGTATTTAGTGACAGGGGCTTTGTTTGGCATTCAGAGCGCTTTAGAAAAGCGCGTCCAGTGCCAAATTTTGAAGCAAGTGTAAACAAGCCCTAAAGGCAGATCTGTTTGTGAGAATCCAGAACCTGATCCCCGATAATGACTATGGATCTCCTTGTTCCCTCAGCATGGCCTACATCCTTCACCAGTCCACCACCTTCCACGGCCACAGCCACGGCTCAGGGTATGAGAAAATTGGAGACAGTCCTACCGGTGGCCTTCCCCTGCAACTGGGACCCCATGGCAATACAAGCGTCAGAGCCGCCTTCATCCACGTACTCGGAGACCTCCTGCAGAGTATTGGGGTGATGGTGGCCGCCATTATTATCTACTTCAAGGTGAGCAAAGGGTCACCATAATGACTGAATGCGTAGTAGGCTCTACATGCCAGATTTTACAAAGTGCTTGTTGAGGTGATCTGAGAAGCTGCGAGGGGGCCACAAGGGACGACCATAAGGATTATTTTCCTGAGACCTGGCAGTAACTGAGAAAAGCTTCCAGTGAAATCTCTGCTGTAAGTGCGCCCGTTCCTCCTCTTGCATCGTATAATTGTGTAGAAGAAATGTCGAGTCTTTTCTACATGAAATAAGAGCCATCTGAGAAGGTGAGAGAGGAAAATTAAGTTACGGGAAATGAAGACGGGGTGTGGGCAGAGAGGGATACATGAGGTCGCTATCTGCAGAATGTTCCAGGCTGTGGTTTGGTGTGCCGGGGTGTAAGAACAGATCGTGGGGCCCCAAAGCAACATTTTATTGGGCCCTGCTGGCAGCCTCTCTACTGTCATTGACCTTAAACTGGTTGTAAACCTCAGACATGAAATATGAACAAAGCATATCCCTCTATAGTGTGTACTTGTTTCGGTCCAGAGCACTAAGTGTCATTTTCGTCTGCTGCTTCGTTCCCCTGCTATCAGCATGAGCCACTTCTGACAAGTTTTCCTGACACCAAGAGAAAAATGGTGACAGGGGAGGGACTGAAAGCCTCAGCTCTGTTCCTATGTGCTGTGTAAAGGGGTGGATGTCGCTTCCTCCCTCCAATCAGCTCTCATAGCTTTCCTCACTGAGCTCTGCAAAGTGTAATTTCAGCTCTTTGCCCCCGTTTTTTATGAACTCTCAGACTAGCTTTATAAATTCTGGCTGTACAGGGGCGGACTGACAACTCATGGGGCCCCGGGCAATAGGGGATCATGGGGCCCCTGTGTCCTTGCCCAAACTCAAAAAAGCCTATGAAAAAGGTACCAGGGGCATCTCATGGGGCCCCCTACTGACCCCGGCCCTCGGGCAGTGCCTGAGTTTCCAAATGGTCAGTCCGCCCCTGTGGCTCTAGAGAAAGGAGGGCTGCAGATAAACAGGTAAAACCTATAAAGGCAGATTTGGTTAATCTCTGTTTATTATCTGAGGACAGTCCCTTCACTGGGTATATGCAAGGGTTTACAACTACTTTTAACATGGACCACTACCCCCTTAGGAGTCGCTGATTTTTGGGTTCCCCTTTAGTCCTGCACAGCCAGGCAACACGCATTTTCTTCAGGCCTTGTTCACTGGAGACAGTCAACAGTCATTGAGCTTGTTTTTTTTTGTTTTATTAGGAGGTAATGAACTTGGATGGGGTTGAGAGGTGTATGGGATGCCCAAGGAACCGTAAACTGAGGACAACTCCTTAACAGCTATGTAGAAGTCCAAAGACAGAACATTCTCTTCTTGGAGAGCTCTCCAGCCTCTCCTAGCATACCACCTCAGACCCAAAATGAATCCCCTCCTCATCCAGCTGTACTGGGTGAATCCCTGGGCAAGGGGACCCGGAATTTGTCTCTTTAAATCAAACAGTCCCAGATGGGGGCTAGTCAGGTTTATCACCCGAATGCCCTTTATCCGGCCCAGGAGGTGTAGGACTACTCCCTCTCCTGAGAGCTTACTGGTTTTGTGGCTGCCTTTTTGACCTTCCACTGGGCTGGCATCTTCCCTGCTGCGCAGGTGGTCCTCTCTCAGGGGACTGCTGAGGTTAAGCAATCCTCCTTTCAACTTCAGTTTGGAGGTAGGCCCCTTCTCACTGGGCCCCCTCCCAAACTCCTGCATCCAGCCTTTCACTCCATTTTTCACCCAAACTCTCCAGCCGCTGAGCAGGTGCTGTCATACTTAAAGGCTGCCTTGACCCCTTGCCAAGCCTCCTACTTGAGGATTGGCCAAAGCCCCTTAAGTGTGCAGGCCATCCCATCCTCACCCCCACCCACTGAGTTCTAGAGACTTCTCCAAGTCTCTAGATCAGGGAGAGGTATCAACTGACCTGCAGAGCCTCTCAGCCCTAAATTTGACCCAGCTGACACCCTCTAGCTGGGGGGATCTATTGTTACTGGGGGGATCTGTTGTTGCTGGTAGACGTGAGCAGAATGAAAAAAATGTGTTTTGTTTTTGATTTGTTGTTTAAATAATTTAGGTTAGTTCATTTTGTTTAATTCGTTTAGTTCATTATCCGAATTTGTTTAGTTTTCTAACTCAGTTTGAATAAAATTCAATTTTGATTCGACCTAATTCAAACTCGAATTGTCATTAAAATTCTTTACATTTTATTCTATTTTTTTTCTATTCTATTCTCTTATTTTCTATTTTATTCTATTCTCCTATTTTTTTGTATTCTATTCTTTTCTAGTCTATTCAAATTTATTCCATTCGAAATTCGAATTTCAGAAGATGGTTATATTGTTTGTATTTTATTCTATTGTTTTTTTCTGTTCTATTCTTTTCGATTCTGTTCTCTTATTTTCTATTCTTTGCTAGTCTATTTGAATTCAATTTGATTAAAATTTAATTTAGATTCAACCTAATTCAAACTCAAATTGTCATTAAAATTCTAACTTATTCTATTCAAAATTCGATTTTCAGAAGATGGTTATAATCTTTACATTTTATTCTATTTTTTTCTATTCTATTCTTATTTTCATTTCTATTCTATTCTATTTTTTTCTATTCTATTATTTTCTAGTCTATTCAAATTTATTCCATCCGAAATTGAAATTTCAGAAGATGGTTATATTGTTTGTATTTTATTCTATTGTTTTTTTCTGTTCTATTCTTTTCGATTCTGTTCTCTTATTTTCTATTCTTTGCTAGTCTATTTGAATTCAATTTGATTAAAATTCAATTTAGATTCAACCTAATTCAAACTCAAATTGTCATTAAAATTCTAACTTATTCTATTCAAAATTCGATTTTCAGAAGATGGTTATAATCTTTACATTTTATTCTATATTTTTTCTATTCTATTCTCTTATTTTCATTTCTATTCTATTCTATTTTTTTCTATTCTATTATTTTCTAGTCTATTCAAATTTATTCCATCCGAAATTGGAATTTCAGAAGATGGTTATATTGTTTGTATTTTATTCTATTGTTTTTTTTCTATTCATTCCTATTATTTTCTATTCAATTCTCTTATTTTCTATAGTTTTTTTTCTATTCTTTCCTATTCTTTTCTATTCTATTCTCTTATTTTCTATAGTTTTTTTTCTATTTTTTCCTATTCTTTTCTATTCTCTTCTCTTATTTTCTATTCTATTCTTTTCTAGTCTATTTGAATTCAAATTTATTCTATTTGAAATTCAAATTGCGGAGGACGGTTATATTTTTTCTATAGTTTTTTCTATTCTGTTCTATTTTATTCTTTTCGATTCTGTTCTAATCTATTCTATTCTTTTATAGTGTATTCTATTCTTTTCTATTTTATTTTTTATTGTCTATTCTATTCTTTTATTGTCTAGTCTATTCTTTTCTATTCTGTTATAAACTATTATTTTCTGTTATTTTATGTGCTATTCTTTTCTTGTTCGAATTTGATTCAAATTCAAATTTCATCCAAATTTCCTTTCGGTTTTTGGGGTTCGTTATGAGTCAGGAGACATCCAAATGTCAGAATAATGAAAAATTTGAACGAAAGGAACCGCACATGTCGAGTTGCTGGCTAGAAGGGATCTATATTACTGTTTTTCTTGTTATCATGAACAAATTACATACAAATGACTCTACAAAATGATACTTGGTTCTGTTTTCTCTAAAAAGGGTGGTACTAAGAGGTAGGTAGGGGGTGGAACCAAGGAAACGTGGTCATAGGTGGAGAGGGGGCGGAGACAAGTGGTGACACTGAATGGGGGGGGGGGGGATATGTGAACCTAGTCTCTGAGACAAAAAAGCCTTGGTCTTATGTTCCATTGTCCTTCTGCCTCCAGCCGCAGTACAAGATTGCTGACCCGGTGTGCACCTTCCTCTTCTCCATCTTCGTACTGGCCACCACCACCACCATCTTACGGGACGTCTTCTGGGTGCTGATGGAAGGTAACATCATACAGGGATATCTTATGCATGTGATGTTAAAAATGCAAAAGTTGGGGCTACACCCCTCTGTCTCTCATAGTAAACATTTAACATCCTCTAATTTATAGAAACACTACCAGTCCCTAACTCGTTGAAGGGTTTCCTGTTGGATACTGACCATGCTAGGCGCAGAAGCAGATCCATGCTACCATGGCCAAATTGCATCCTTTACTCTTCTCTGGGACATAAAGGATACTCTGCCTATGCAGTGTCTGTGGAAACATAGTCAGCAAGTGGCTTCATAGGCTGACACCCAATGGCATGTTATAATGTCGCCTGGCAGGTGATGCAGTTTCACCCAAAGTAGTCTAGGTGGCAGATAGTCTCCACCAGAGCTCCTGGTGCTAGTGATGGCCTGGGAACCCTTGTGGTCCTGCTTTTCTTTGCTGCAAACTGGCAGCAGGTTGTGTCCCTTAGAATTGCCCCACCAAAGGGGGTTGCTGAAACAGAAAGGGTGCAGATTATTCATAAAGCTCCAGACAATACAGTTATCAGGTTCAGGCAGGGATTGAGGCAGGCAGCAGGTTAGAGAGTAAATAGGGTCCAGGCAGGGTGAAGGCAGGCAGCAAGCAAGAAAGTAGCCAGGTCTAGGCAGGCAGCAGGTGAGAGAGTAGTCAGGTCCAGGCAGAGATTGAGGCAGGCAGCAGGTGAGAGAGTAATCAGGTCCAGGCACCGGTTGAGGAAGGCAGCAGGTGAGAGAGTAATCAGGTCCAGGCAGGGTTTGAGGCAGGAAGCAGGTGAGAGAGTAATTAGGTTCAGGCAGACGTTGAGGCAGGCAGCAGGTGAGAGAGTAGTCAGGTCCAGCCAGGGGTTTAGGCAGACAGCAGGTGAGAGAGTAGTCAGGTCCAGTTAAGGGTTAAGGCAGGCAGCAGGTGAGAGAGTAGTCAGGTCCAGTCTGGGGTTGAGGCAGGCAGCAGGTGAGAGAGTAGTCAGGTCCAGTCTGGGGTCGAGGCAGGCAGCAGGTGAGAGAGTAGTCAGGTCCAGGCAGCAGTTGAGGCAGGCAGCAGGTGAGAGAGTAGTCAGGTCCAGTCAGGGGTTGAGGCAGGCAGCAGGTGAGAGAGTAATCAGCTCCAGGCAGGGGTTGAGGCAGGCAGCAGGTGAGAGAGTAGTCAGGTCCAGGAAGCCGTTGAGGCAGGCAGCAGGTGAAAGAGTGGTCAGGTCCAGTCAGGGGTTGAGGCAGGCAGCAGGTGAGAGAATAATCAGGTCCAGGCAGGGGTTGAGACAGACGGAAAATGATGGAGTAATCAGGTCCTGGCAGGGGTTGAGGCAGGCAGCAAATGATGGAGTAGACAGGTCTAGGCAGGGTTTTTGGCAGGTGGCAAGCAGGAGAGTAGTCAGGTCAGTCTGTGTCAGCGACAAACAACTGGTAGTTAAGTATTACATCAATTATATCAATTTAGCTCTCAGGTAGCTGTCAATATGACACAGTACCAGGCACTTCAAAGGCTAAATACTCTTCTGGTTAGAGCAGCATAATTTCTGGGAACTTTGGAAGTCCTGGAGGTAGAGGACGTCCTAAAAAGCCTGAAAATCCTGAAGACCCAGCATGGATCCTGTGAGTAATGAAGGTCCCAGGAACTCTGGAAATTCTGGAAGACTCAGAAGAGATCTTGTGAGTACTGGAGGTCCTAGGAACACAGGAAGTCTGGTAGACATTGCAGGAATGCTGGAGAACCAAGCAGGGATCCTATAAGCGCTGGAGGTCCTAGGAACTCTGGAAATCCCCAAAGATCTGACAGGCATCCTGTAACTACTGAAGGTCCTAGGAACATTGGAAATCCTGGAAGACTAGGAATGGATTCTGTGAATACTAGAGGTCCGAGAATCTTGGAATTCCTGGAGGACTTGACTGAGATTCTGTGAGTATTAAAAGGTCCTAGGAATTCTGGAAGATCCAACAAGGATCCTGTAATTACCGGTAGTCCTATTAATCTTGAAACTCCTTGAAGACCTGACAGGGATCCTTTGAGTACTGGAAGTCCTAGGAATCCAGGAAGACCAGGCAGGGATCCTGTGAGTACGAGAGGTCCCAAAAACACTGGAAATCCTGGAGAGTCAGCATGGATTCTGTGAGTACTTCAGCTCTTAGAAATTTTGGAAATCATGGAAGACTGTGCAGGGATGCTGTGAGTACTAAATATCCTAAGCATCCTGGAAGTACTGGTAGTCCTGGTAATCCTGGAAATCATTGAAGACCTGGAATAGATTCTTTGAGTACTGGAAGACCAGGCAGGGATCCTGTGAGTACTATAGGTCCTAGAAATGCTGGATATCCCCAAAGGTCTGGCAGGGATCTTGTAACTACTTAAAGTCCTAGGAACATTGAAAATCTTGGAAGACTCAGCATGGATTTTACAATTACTACAGGTCCTAGGAATCCTGGAAGTCCTGGAAGACTGGACAGGGATCCAGTGAGTATTAAAGGTCCTAAGAATTTTGGAAGATCCAGCAGGGATCTTGCGAGTATCAGTAGTCTTAGTAATCCTGGAAATCCAAGATGACCTGGCAGGGATCTTGTGAGTACTGGAAGTCCTAGGAATCCTGAAAGACTAGACAGGGTGCTGGAGGGCCCAGCAGGGATCCTGTGAGTGATGGAGGTTCTAGGAATCCTGGAAGATCTGGCAGGGATCCTGTGAGTGCTGGAAGTCATAGGAACCATAGAAATTCTTGATGACCTGGCATTGATCCTGTGAATACTATAGGTCCTAGGAACCCTGCAAATCCTCAATGATCCAGCAGGGATCCTGTGAGCACTGGAAGGCCTAGGAATCCTGGAAGACCAGGAAGGATCCTATGAGTACTAGGGGTCCTAGGAACACTGGAAATTCTGGAAGACACAGCAATGGGATCCTATGACTACTGAAGGCCGGTTCTGTGAGCACTTGAGGTCCTAGGAATCCTGAAAGACTCAGCAGGGATCCTGTGAGTACTGGAGGTTCTAGGAATCCTGGAATATCTTTGCAAGCATTCTGTAAGCAGTACTGGTGGTCCTAGAAATCTCAGTAATCCTGGAAGACCTAGCAGTCATCCTGTGAGTACTGGAGGTCCTAGGAACTTTGGAAATCCTGGAAGATCAAGGTGGAATGCTGGAGGACCCACCAGGAACCCTGTGAGTACTGGAGGTTCTAGGAATCCTGGAAGACCTGCCAGGGATCCTGTGAGCACTGGATGTCCTAGAAATCCTGGAAATCCCCCAAACTCTGGCAAGGATCCTTTGAATATTGGAGGTCCCAAGAACACTGGGAATCCTGGAAGGGGGAATGCTGGAGGATCCAGCAGGGATGCTGTGAGTACTGGAGTTTTTAGGAATCCTGTAAGACCCGGGAGTGAATCCTGTAAGCACTGGGGGTCGTAGGAACACTGGAAATCCTGAAATACCCAGTGGGAATACCAGAGGACCCAGCAGGGATCCTGTGAGTACTGGAGGTGAAAGGAATCCTGGAAGAACCAGCAGGGATCTTGTGAGTGCTGTAGGTCCTAGGAACTCTTGAAATCCCTAAAGATCTGGCAGGGATCCTGTGAGTACTGACGGTCAAAGGAGTCCTGGTTATCCTGGAAGCCTCAGTAGGGATCCAGTGAGTGATTTTTTTTTTTTCTTTACATTTAAATAATTTGAAGTACATATTATGGGATTGTCTGCTTTTTAGTTGCAGACCTCACAAAAGGCTTCAAATGAGGAAATTAAAGGAGAGGAAATGGAAGATGAACATGAGAATTGTTACATAAATCTCATACAGCATAATGTTAATTAATCTATAAAGGGTTAAAAAAAAGATTAAGCAACTCAGACACAGAGTATGGGGATTTAACATTTATTGAATGAGATAATAAAAACTCCTCTGTGGTCACATCAATCAGACAAGGAGCCCCAGGAGTCTATTTCAGGGATCGGTGCCCATGACCTCAGGCATGGTCTGTATCCTCCAGTAGTAGTAGGTGTCCTTTTATATAACCCTATAGGAAGCAGGTGTTATATACTCTTAGCCAATAATAACTGATCATTAAACTTTTGACCCTACAAGGCCAATAAAGTGGTAGAATCAGCGAGGAGAACAACTTCATCAAGGTAGAAAATATATGTGATGTATACGAGACTTACGATATATATGTCCATGTATTTCCCCAAATTGGGGAAAGTCCATACTAGTGATTCTCCTTAGCTGTATCGCTATCAGTAGGGTCAAAGGTACCAAATGAAGAGTAGAAAAGCTCAGGGAGACGTGAATTTCAAGGGTTTGATTCATGAAAGGCTTGGGGAACCCAATGAGAAGTCCATGCACCCCAAACTTAGCGGCCAACCCTGTTGAAGTCTATGGGAACCACCAATGTTACTATTTTTTTTGACCATTTTCAAGGCCAATAAGCAGGCTATTGTTGAAAAGATTGCATGGGTCAACGTTCAGCATGGAGATGTTTTCGTGTGGCTTAAAGGGTAACATTGAAGATACAAAATCATTTAAATGGCATGCTTCTATGTACCTTAAAACTGCAAATGGTGTTAAGAAACAGTATGACATAGTCTTGGGTGGGGGATTTTCCTTAAGATTCCACCCAAATCCTTATCCAACCATGCAGCCTAGGCCAGAAAAGGGAGGGCAGGGAACATGTGTTCTGTACCATATCATGTCACATGTCTTTCAACATTGGGGAAGGGCCAGCAAAGACCTCCCCTTGCAAGACACCTTTGTCCCAATATTAAATGATGAGGGCCTTTCAACCAACAAGAAGGAGATAGAGGTAATATGGGGTGAGGGAACCTTGTTGTGGAATCTAATAAAGGGGCACCCTGATAGTCACCCTTTTTTAATACTTGTTGGAATGAGTTGCCAAGTGTTGTTGCCCGATAGTCATATAGAGATGGGAATAATAGGGAATAATGTGGGACTGGAGTAGAGGATGTGAGAAGAGATGATGTTGGGTGAAATGGAGGACAAGGTGCCGGCAATAAGGGCAAAGAATACTCTACATATCTCTTGCTGGATCTATGTAATGAAGGATGACTATTGTCTGTTTCCCAGGTTCCCCTCGCAGCATTGCATACAACTCAGTGAAGGAGGTTCTTCTGACCGTCCAGGGGGTTCACTCGGTGCACTGTCTGCGGCTCTGGGCTCTCACGCTCAGCCAGAACGTGGTGTCTGTACATCTGGCTATTGGTAAGTCTGAAATCCACATTACCACATGGAGCAGGAACGGTCAGATAGCCTGATATTGAGATTACATTTCTACTGAATACAGTAAAGCCAACATATTTCAGGGAAAGGGCCTCTTCCTTCTTCGGGGCTAACAATAGGAAGACTATAAGAAACATATAAAATGGTGGTTTGCTCATGATAATCGATAAAATATAGCATCTGGTAAAAAAAAGTAAGATTTTAACAAAAATGGCATGGATTGTGAATCAACCGATTAGGGATCAAAATGTCTACTTTTTTTTTTTTTGCTACATATTTCTGTTTTTTTTAAATAAATATATATTTTTGGATCTACCTGTGATATAAATGTCAAGTAATGATCGCTAATCAGTTGATTATATTTGATTATACAGTCATGGCCAAAAATCTCGACACCCCTGCATTTCTGTCAGATAATGCGCCACTTCGCCCCAACAATTGTTGCAATTACAAATGTTTTGGCATTTCAAGTTTTTTTCTTTTGTTTGTATTGGTATGACACAAAAAAAGTGGAGAAACAAAAAGCCAAATCTGACACATTCCAAGTAAAACCCCAAAAATGGACTGGACAAAATTATTGGCACCTTCAATGTAATATTTGGTAGCACACCCCTTGGAAAATAATAACAACTCAATGGCTTCCTGTAACCATCAGTTTCTTCCACCTCTCTACTGGAATTTTGGAGCGTTCTTCTTCTGCCAACTGCTTCAGGTCTCTCAGATTGGAAGGGTTCCTTTTCCCAACTGCTGTTTTGAAATCTCACCACAGGTGCTCTATGGGATTGAGATCTGGACTCATTGCTGGCCAGTTCAGTACTCTCCATTTCCATTCCTTTCTTCTAATTTCAACCATTTCTGGGTGCTTTTTGACGTGTGCTTTGAGTTATTGTCCTGCTGTAAGACCCATGACCTCTGACGACCCCTAAACTTTCTGACACTGGGCTCTACATTGCACCCCAGAATTCTTTGGTAGTCTTCAGATTTCATAATGTCATGCACACAGTCAAGACATCCAGTGCCTGAAGCAGCAAAGAAACCCAGTGAACTGCCACCATGTTTGACTGTAGGAAATGTATTCTTTTCTTTAAAGGCCTCATTTCTTTTTCTGAAAATGGTAGAAAGATGGGCTTTTCCAAAAAGCTGTATTTTTGTCATCTTATTGTTCCTGTGTCCACTGTGCGCAACATTGTCAGGAAGTTTACAGCTCATGGCACTGTAGCTAATTTCCCTGAACGTGGACGAAAGAGAAAAATTGATCAAAGATTGCAATGAAGGATTGTTTGAATGGTGGATAAAGAACCTCGATCAACTTCCAGACAAATTCAAGCTGACCTTCAAACAGAGGATACAACTGTGTCAGCTTGCACTATACGTCGCCATCTCAATGGAGAAGGAATCGTTTGGATTCACCAAACTCAGAATCTACTTGGTATAGTTCTGGCACTACAATGTACCTGGTAGATCTTCATTACCACACAGGTTTAAACATATTAAATCTGCAGCTCTCATTTTCGGTCAACCTGCCATTAAGCTCCTCCAATGTAAGGGACATTCTTCCCACTGGCCACCATTGTAAGGGACATTCTTCCCACTGGCCACCATTGTAAGGGACATTCTTCCCACTGGCCACCAATGTAAGGAGCATTCTTCCCACTGATCACCAATGTAAGGGACATTCTTCCCACCGATCACCAATGTAAGGGACATTCTTCCCACTGACCCCCAATGTAAGGGGCATTCTTCCCACTGATCATCAATGTAAGGAACATTCTTCCCACTGACCACCAATGTAAGGGACATTCTTCCCACTGGCCACCATTGTAAGGGACATTCTTCCCACTGGCCACCATTGTAAGGGACATTCTTCCCACTGGCCACCAATGTAAGGGACATTCTTCCCACTGATCACCAATGTAAGGGACATTCTTCCCACTGGCCACCATTGTAAGGGACATTCTTCCCACCGGCCACCATTGTAAGGGACATTCTTCCCACTGACCACCAATGTAAGGGACATTCTTCCCACTGGCCACCAATGTAAGGAGCATTCTTCTAACTGGTCATCAATGTAAGGAGCATTCTTCCCACTGATCACCAATGTAAGGAACATTCTTCCCACTGGCCACCATTGTAAGGGACATTCATCCCACTGGTCACCATTGTAAGGAGCATTCTTCCCACTGATCACCAATGTAAGGGACATTTTCCCACTGACCACCAATGTAAGGGACATTCTTCCCACTGGCCACCATTGTAAGGGACATTCTTCCCACTGACCACCAATGTAAGGGACATTCTTCCCACTGGCCACCATTGTAAGGGAAATTCTTCCCACTGGCCACCAATGTAAGGAGCATTCTTCCCACTGATCACCTATGTAAGGAGCATTCTTCCCACTGATCACCTATGTAAGGAGCATTCTTCCCACTGATCACCAATGTAAGGAACATTCTTCCCACTGATCACCAATGTTAGGGACATTCTTCCCACTGATCACCAATGTAAGGATCATTCTTCCTACTGACCACCAATGTATTTTATTATTATTATTATTATTATTATTATTATTATACAGTATTTATATAGCACCAAAGGGTTTGCTCAGCGCTGTACAGTAGCAAGGGGGATATAACATGAGACAAGACAGTAACAATACAATACACGAGGGGTTCGAGGGCCCTGCTCTTTCGAGCTTACAATCTAGGAGGGAGGGGAAGATGGCACAGGAGGAGATGGCTGTGGGGGATGGAGTGGTGGGAGGAGTGGAGGAGGTTAGTTGTTAGGTGAGGTCGGGTGTTAGGTGAGGTTGGGGTAGGCTTCCCTGAAGAGGAGGGTTTTCAGGGTGCGCCTGAAGGTGAGGAGGGTAGGTGACAGTCTGATGGATTGGGGTAGGGAGTTCCAGAGGATGGGGGAAGTCCTGGAGAAGTCCTGAAATCGGGCGTGGGAGGAGGAGACCAGGGAGCTAGAGAGCAGGAGGTCCTGTGAGGAGCGGAGGGCATGGGTAGGGTAGTATCTGGGTATCAGGTCAGTTATGTAGTTCGGGGCGGCATTGTGAATGGCCTTGTAGGTCAGGGTTAGCAGCTTGAACTTGATGCGTTGGGCAATCGGGAGCCAATGAAGGGATTGGCAGAGGGGGAAGGCAGATGTGGAGTGCTTGGTGAGATGGATGAGTCTCACCGCTGAGTTCAGGATCGACTGGAGTGGGGATAGCATTCATTTGGGTAGGCCAGTGAGAAGGGAGTTGCAATAGTCCAGGCATGAGATGATGAGGGAGTGTATGAGTTGTTTGGTGGTGTCTGGGGTGAGGAATGTGCGTATCTAATGGTAAGGAGAATTCTTCTCACTGATCATCAATGTAAGGTGCATTCTTCCCACTGACCACCAATGTAAGGGGCATTCTTCCCACTGACCACCTTTGTCAGGGACATTCTTCCCACTGACAACCTATGTAAGGAGCATTCTTCCCACTGACCACCAATGTAAGGGACATTCTTCCCACTGACCATCAATGTAAGGGGCATTCTTCCCACCGATTACCTATGTAAGGGGCATTCTTTCCATTGGCCATTATACTAATGTACCTTAAACTGTAGATAAAAGTTATTATCAGGGGATCCCTGAGGCTGAAAAGTTATTACAAGGGTTCCTCCATTTTAAAAAGGTTGATAAAAGCTGGCTTAGAAAACGTTTTGCTATTTTTGTCATTGGTTTCAACAAAAATCCCAATCATGATTGGAGGGTGTGCTGTGTTTTAAGTATCACCCGGCCAATAAATGTATCACGTCAACTTCAAGCTTCCCGTTTTCATCGATGGCTGACACAGTACAACTCTCCAATCCTGCTGTCAAGTCGACAAAAAGACATTCAGGAGTTTTCAATAATCCAGCCAGAGGGATTCAGCTGCTGAGAACCATTATTGGCTGGATTAAAACATTCATTCATTAGCATTACCAGGGGCTCCAGGGAGAGAAGAAATCACAGATAATTGCCCGCATTCTCCACCTCCTGCCCCCAGGGAGACCTCTCAGGCACTCTTTGAGCTTTGTGTGTCTCCTTCTTCCATTGTGTGTCCAGATTCATTTGCTCCCAAGGAAAGATGGATAATTGATTTTAGATATTTAAATGAAATGTTATTTACTTCTTGTCCCCAGGGACGTATAAACTTTAATAGGCTAGCTAAGCAACTGCTAGTGTGGTTCTAGGTTAGTCTGTATCATGGTGTGATCATCAAGCCATCTATGTGCATTGTTGACTTTACATTACCATAATGACCTCAAAATCATTTTTCAGTACAATTTAGAGATACTTCTTAATTCCAATAACCCAAGCCAGCCGAATTGATCCTGCAGACCAGATTCCCTCCAGGTCACATTCAGATCATTTAAGAAAGCCTTTATCAACCTTTTCAATACAGAGGAACATGGATACACCGATACTGTTTTTTATCGGTGAGTACTCGGCCAAAAGCTTTGGTACTCGTACTTGCCGATAAAAAATTGTTTTTTATCGGCGTGTACCAATACTTTTGGGCAAGTACTCGCCGATACTGAGTATCGATACTTTGCGCTGCGATTTGCGTTAATGGACGCAAATTGCACCGCAATGAATAGCATGCGATTTGAACAGGAATGTGATTCCTGTCCAAATGGGGTGCGGTTTCCCCACTGCTCCTAGTCAGGATTGGCCAGCTGCTAACCAAGTATCAGTTACGGTATCGGGGTATTTTCAGGAGTACTCGTACTCCTGAAAATACTCGGTATTGGCACAGATACTGATATCGGTATCAGTGCATCCCTACAGAAGAACCCTGAAAATAATTGCTGCGATTAAAATGATTTTCTTTCTCTTTCTTTGAGGGATACAGGAATTCCTAAAAGCCCAATTTTTGGCACAAAAAAGAAAAAAAAAACTTGCAGTGCGGCCCCCCCCATACTGCACAGGTTAAAGGCTTGCTAAGTCTCAAGGGCTGTAGTATTACCTTCTCCTTGAAGATTCCTCTGTAAGGTGCTCATAACCACAGTCGCACTCCTGTCTCTCCTTCGTAAAGTACAGGATTAATAGCTATCGTGTTCTTTGAGGGATACAGGAACTCCTAAAGTCCAACTCTAGGCACACAAAAAAAACAAAAAAACTCTTGTAGTGCGCCCCCCCCCCCCCCACACTGAACAGGTTAAAGGCTTGCTAAGTCTCAAGGGCTGTAGTATTACCTTTTCCTTGCTTGAAGACTCCTCTGTAAGGTGCTCCTGACCACAGTCGCACTCCGCCTCTTCTTCGTAAAGTATAGGGTTAATAGCTTTCGTGTTTTTTTTGGGATACAGGAATTCCTAAAAGCCCAACTTTGGGCACAAAAAAGAAAAAAAACAAAACTTGCAGTGGGGCCCCACCATACTGCACAGGTTAAATGCTTGGTAAGTCTCGAGGGCTGTAGCATTACCTTTTCCTTGCTTGAAGACTCCTCTGTAAGGTGCTCCTGACCACAGTCGCACTCCGCCTCTTCTTCGTAAAGTATAGGGTTAATAGCTTTCGTGTTTTTTTTGGGATACAGGAATTCCTAAAAGCCCAACTTTGGGCACAAAAAAGAAAAAAAACAAAACTTGCAGTGGGGCCCCACCATACTGCACAGGTTAAATGCTTGGTAAGTCTCGAGGGCTGTAGCATTACCTTTTCCTTGCTTGAAGACTCCTCTGTAAGGTGCTCCTGACCACAGTCGAACTCCGCCTCTTCTTTGTAAAGTATAGGGTTCATAGCTTTCGTGTTCTTTGAGGGATACAGGAACTCCTAAAGCTCAACTCGAGGCACAAAAAAAACAAAAAAAAAAGTCTTGCAGTGGGCCCCCCCCCCCATACTGCACAGGTTAAATGCTTGGTAAGTTTTGGGGGGGAGCAGTAGTAGCCAGGGGCGGACTGACCATTCGAGCACTCGGGCACAGCCCGAGGGTCCGGGGTCAGTAGGGGGCCCCATGAAATGCCCCTGATACCTTTTTTATAGGCTTTTTTGAGTGTGGGCAAGGACACAGGGGCCCCATGATCCCCTATTGCCAGGGGCCCCATGAGTTGTCAGTCCGCCCCTGGCAGTAGCATCTCCTTATTTATAGACTTCTCAGTAAGGTGCTCCTGACCACGGTTGCACTCCTGCCTCCTCTGCAGTACAGGGTTAATAGTTCTGCATTGTAGGTGATGAGGCCGAGACTCGTGCAAAAGACACAAGCTTTAGGGTTACGAGGACAGGGCCAGAGCCTGCTGGAGCAGGCAGTCAGGTAAGTGATCTCATTCTACCACCCAAGCTTAATGACCATTTAACCTTTGCAGTGTGTGTGTGGGGGGGGGGTCCAATGCAAGGGGTTTTTTGTTCTACACGTAATTGGGGTTTAAACCTCCAAGATATACTGCCACCTACAGGAGGAATGGACACTGGCAAACAAAAGACTGTAGACCAGCACCGGATAACTCCTCCTCTACCCAGCATGCCTCAGATTTTTGCTAGTGTCCTAGGAGGATGGACATCTTTTTTTCAGTTCTGCTGCGTGAAAGACTAACTGTCAAGGCTCAAGGTATGACCAGAGGTGTGTGTACTGACACAGGGAAACGCAGGCTTCAGGTATAGTATAAACAATACAATTTATACAAGACTAAACAATACAAAAATGCAGTGCAAGACAAAACATAAACACAGTGCAAACAAACCATAACTCCAACAGATAACAATAAGAACAATACTAAACAAAGTCGGGCAGGCCGGGTTGGTAGCAAACGGGCAGGCAAGGTACAAGGAGCAGGCGGAAGAGTAGTCAGGAATAGCCAAGGTCAGTACAGGCAGAGTTCATGCAGAGTCAGGATTCAAGCAGGCAGGATCAGGATACAGGGGCCAAGGGAAACTATACACCAAGGCACTGGCTGCAGGCCTGGCAACTCCTTAAATACACCTCCTGCAATCAGCCTCAGGTGATGACTTGATTGCAGGAGTGTGCTTCTGGCTGCTGAGAGCACCCGCTGGCCAGCCCTGGTACTTCAGCCCACATGGCAGGTGAGTCCCACCACCAGTGGTGAGTCCATTCCTGACACTAACCTGCGATTTTTCTTCTTCAACGTTTTCCTATTCATTTTTTTTTCAGTGGAGACTTTTCTCAACGTTACTAGGGCTGTATCTGTCAAGCACAGATGTCCTCAGCCTGGATTTTGGACCATACAGCATCCAGACCCTACTGGACTGGACATTGCGAGGAAAGCCTGGAAGAGACCTTCAGAGCTGAGTTTCTCATTTCTGGTTGAGTTACTGGCATTGCCCCTGCACTTGCGTTGTCTTTGAAAACTCAATGTGTAGCCGGCCGAACCAAGCACCGGGGGCTCCCTTATTATTATTGGTCACCAAGCACCATAATTCTCTATCTCTTGCCAGCTTTGATGTGAAAGAGGTTGATGCTGTGTCTCAGGGCACTGAGACCTTCTGCTGTATGGACTGTCAGGGAAGTATCTCCTTGCTGCTGCTCCTGCTGCAAGGACCCACATGGAATTTAAATTTTTGATTCATTCCTGCTGCCCGCCTACAGAGATGTTGTTCACCTCCAGCTATCTGACCGGCCACATACCCTCACCTGCTACCTGGGTGCCCTCTCTGTATTTCATGAGTACTTGAAGCCTTGCTTTTTACCTTAAGCCTGTGCATTGCTTAACCACATAGCAGCTGCAACATGTGTTAGACATGGGGAGACGGTCCTGCTGTACAGGGTGTTCCCAGATCCCTTTCTACCAACAGGAATAGAAAACTTACTAGTTTTCTACCAACAGGTATAGAAAACTTACTGATCTGGTTTGCACAGAGCAGCCCTGATCCTCCTCTTCTGAGGTCCAAGGATGGCACTTCTGGCTTCTCCCCTCCCCCTGCTGAGTGCCCCCAAGTCAAACCGTTTGCTATGGGGGCAGTGATGCATGCTCACTCCTGAGCCAGCTCTGTGTGTCCATTGACACACAGAGCACAGCTCGGTCCTGCCCCCTGCTCTCTCCACACTGGCTGTAATTGAGAGCAGCGGGAACCAATGCCTCTCTGTCCAGTGAGGAGAAAGCGAACCAAAAGAGCCGCTGCTCTCGTGTACATCGCTGGATCAAGAATGGGCTCAGTTAAATATTTAGGGGGGCTGGAGGGAGATGCATGCTGAAGGTTTTTTTACCGTAATGCTTAGAATGCATTTAGGTAAAAATCCTTGTACCTTTAGAACCACTTTAAGACTTCCTGTGTCCTTCAATAGACTCCAAGAAAATGATTTACCATAAGTACAAATATCCTATTATACTTTATCTACAGCCCACACTATATAAATGTGGTCGGTAAAGTTGTAGATATACAAATATATGAAATAAAAAGTTGTGTACCTTTATTATTTTACAACCAGAGTGGATCATTTTTTAACAACCCCCTGCTCAAAAAGACAAAAATGTTTTCAAAAATTATCATTGATTTCAAATGAAACAAACATAGGAAAGAACCCTCTTAAATTAGTGGCCGGTGGGGAAGGGCCCCCTTACATTTGTGGTCAGTGGAGTGGAAGTCCTTTACATTGGTGTTCAGTGGACAAAAGCCACATTACATTGGTGGACAGTAGAGAAGGACCCTCTTACATTGGTGGTCAGTGGAGATGGCCCCCTTACATTGGTTGTCAGTGGCGAAATGACATTGGCAATCAGTGGAGAAGGTCTTCTTACATTTGAGGTCAATGGAGGAGGGTCTGCTTATATTGATGGTCATTGTCTCCTTTACATTTGTGTCCAGTGGATTAGTGTTCCCTTACATTGGCAGTCATAAGTAAAATGCCTCCTCAAAATGGTAGTCAGTTGTGGACATAATGAAAAATAACTCCTTTTATTGCTGATCAGTGGAGAAATACTCTCTAATCATCAGAGAAATGCCCAATTTTTTATTGGGCGTCAGAGAAGTGCCCCTCTTTTATTGGTGGTCATTGGAGAAGTGCCTCTCTATACTGGTGGTCAGTAGAGAGGTGTCCCTCTTTTAATGGTGGTCAGTGGAGAAGTGTTCCCTCACACTGCTAGTCATCAGAGAAATGCCCCTTTTATCAGTGGTCAGAGGAAAAGTGCCCCTCTTTTATTGGTGGTCATCGAAGTACCCCTCTATATTTGTGGTCAGTAGAGATGTGTCCCTCTTTTAAAGGTGGTCAGTGGAGAAGTGCTCCCTCACACTGCTAGTCATCAGAGAAATTCCCCTTTTTATCAGTGGTCTGAGGAGAAGTGCCTCTCTTTTATTGGTGGTCAGTGGAGAAGTGCCTCTCTATACTGGTGGTCAATAGAGAGGTGTCCCTCTTTTATTGGTGATCAGTGAAGTGCTCCCTTACATTGCTAATCATCAGAGAAATGCCCAATTTTTATTGGGGGTCAGAGGAGAAGTGCCCCTCTTTTATTGGTGGTCATTGGAGAAGTGCCTCTCTATACTGGTGGTCAGTAGAGAGGTGTCCCTCTTTTATTTGTGGTCAGTGGGGAAGTGCTTCCTTACACTGCTAGTCATCAGATAAATGCCTCCTTTTTATTGGGGGTCAGAAGAGAAGTGCCCTCTTTTATTGGTGGTCATAGGAGAAGTGCTTTTCTATATGGTCATTAGAGAGGTGTCCCTCTTTTATTGGTGATTAGTGGAGAAGTGCTCCCTTACTCTGCTAGTCATCAGAGAAATACCCAATTTTTATTGGGGGTCAGAGGAGAAGTGCCCCTCTTTAATTGGTGGTCATTGGAGAAGTGCCTCTCTATTTGGTCAGTAGAGAGGTGTCCCTCTTTTATTGGTGGTCAGTGGAGAAGTACTCCCTTACACTGCTAGTCATCAGAGAAATGCTCCCTTTTTATCAGGGGTCAAAGGAGAAGTGCCCCTCTTTTATTGGTGGTCAGTGGAGAAGTGCCTCTCTATACTGGTGGTCAGTAGAGAAGTGTCCCCCTTTTATTGGTGGTCAGCGGAGAAGTGCTTCTTTACACTGCTATTCATCAGAGAAATGCCCCCTTTTTATCAGGGGTCAGAGGAGAAGTGCCCCTTTTCATTGGTGATCAGTAGAGAAGTGTCCCCCTTTTATTGGTGGTCAGCAGAGAAGTGCTTCTTTACACTGCTAGTCATCAGAGAAATGCTCCCTTTTTATTGGGGCTCAGAGGAGAAGTGCCCCTCTTTTATTGGTGGTCAGTGGAGAAGTACCCCTCTATACTGGTGGTCAGTAGAGAGGTGTCCCCCTTTTATCGGTGGTCAGTAGAGGAGGGCCTACTAACATTGATGGTCATCTGACTTATGTTGGTGGCCAGGGAGAGGAATAATGCCCCTTGGGTTAGTAGCCAGTGGGATGACACAGCTAAAGAGATCTTTAGTGTTAGTAGTTACTTATATGAAAGAAGATCACAGAGGCTCCTCTGCCTAACTGCTGGCTCTGCCAAGTGATGTCAGCTATGGTACAGTGCAGGCCTCATCAGGCCGGATTGGCTGCTGCTTAAGGAACCCCTAACGACCTCTGGAACAAACTTGGTTGGGAAAGACTAGTTTAAAATAGCCTGTGGCAATAGACTGTTGAAAACTTCCACTCCAATGGGCCACCATCATATTTGTGGCATTAGGTTTTGGTAGGTGGGCTTGTGGTATACTGTTACCCAGTATAATTCTAATAAAAACTGATTAATCTTTAGGTGTACACTGTATGATGTGTCTTTTTATTCCCATTGTCAGATGAGAGCTGTGAGGCTGATACTGTCCTCAGAGAGGCTACGGAACTACTTCAGACAAAGTTTGAGGTCTTTATTAGCACAATCCAGGTGGAGCGATATATGGAAGACATGGAAGTGTGTCCACGATGCCAGGACCCAACTGGATGACCAGAAAGCCTTTCCTAAAATTTACCACCCATCATCCTGAGTGGAACCGGAGAATGGGAGGAGCCAGACATGGGGGTGGGGTCAGATAACTCATCACGCCTTCATGTGTCATTTATAGAGGAACACTTGTCTCCCTGTCACAGGCTAATAAAGACCCACACGCCAATCACACATTTTCATCCTGGATGCAGGACACGTTCCATGCTCTCAACACAAAAAAGAGATGACTTTATGGCATTGGACAGATCATTGATAGACAGGTAATAGCTATTGTTAGAGGTACTTTACTCAACCATAGCAGCCCATCCAGATCTGACAGGGCATTATTGGGGGACCTGAGAACATCCAAATAATGGGACCATCACCTACATGTTTGTTCTTAGTCAGCATTTGGAAGACTCCAATGCAACAGATGTAACTAGGGTGGCAATCCATATCTATAAGTGGCCTAGGTGACTGTGGTTACAGGTGTAGTTGAAAGGGTTCAAGGACTGTGATGATGTTGCTAAGCAGACCTTCTTAACTCACTGAATGTTCTGCCCCTATCTACAAATTCTTGCTATGCAGATTTTTTTTTGCTGCATGATTAGTCTCAGAGGTGTCACAGGGGACAAGGGTGAGTTAGAGCCAGGGGCGGACTGACCATTCGGGCACTAGGGCACTGCCCGAGGGCCCAGGGTCAGTAGGGGGCCCCATGAGATGCCCCTAGTACCCTTAATAGGCTTTTTGGGTGTGGTTTTGAGTGTGGATGAGGACACAGGGGTCCCATGATCCCCTACTGCCCGGGGGCCCCATGAGTGGTCAGTCCGCCCCTGGTTAGAGCCAATAGTTGTTACAGGTTTGTTGTAGATCTGTGGTGGGAAATGCTGGCCTGGTTTCTGTTGGAGACATGAAATGAAAAAATTGCACAAGTGATTCCAGCAGTAGCTGATAAACATAGGGCTACTGTGAAAGTTATAGGCTATGTATGTTCCTTGTGGATACTTATATTCTGCTGTTTGGACTACCTATATTTTTATTGTTTTACTGCCACACATGATCACTTCCATCGTGAATGATGATAACAACAGACTATGTTCCAGCAAAACTATATTTCGGAGCATTCAATGACTTATATCAGGTATCTGTTGAGATTTGATCATGAGGGGTGGTTGGCTGCTTTTACAAGGAGGTCACCTCCCTGACACATTTTCATAATAGACATCATGGGCTGACATTTTAATGCCAAAAAAAAAAAAAATCATGAGTGCTTTCATTCATGTCATTGGCCCCCCTCTACCCATGTCACCATGACCAAAGGTTCTCCACCCGTCTCCGGTTCTACCGCCTATGCAGCGTTCTTTCAACATTCCAAAGTGAAGCGTGATGCCCCATCACCAACCCCATAACGTGAGCGTCAACCTTGGTTGGATATTGTGCAATTTATTTTGTCCTGTGATGTGAGAGCTTTAACCCGTTTGTCTTAAATGTTTGTGTATGGCCAAACCGCCAGCAACGACGTGAACCGTTCATGGCTAGCCCGTGCCCCATGACCTGGCTCTGCTCTGACCAGCAGAAGAACAGGCTGATCTTTAGGTGGGATGAAGCTGGGACAGATGTCCACTGGGATTTACGATAGTGGATGCAATCCTTGGCCATGATGGTTGTCATCTCCTTACTGGCAGTCTGGAGTGTCTCAATGTTGTGACGAATGTGTTTACAAAGCCGGGATCTTCCCTCTGTGCTGCCAAAATCCACACCCTACGCAGACCCTGTAATGGATATTACGAGACAAGGGCAGAGTCATGAGGGTCACATGCAATGTCATCCCTGATCACAATATCCCAGAAGTAAGGGAAAATCTTCTAAACGATAAAAAAAAATACAAAAAAAAGACAATTTCAGTTCTTCCGTGACCCTAGAATAGTGCTTGGGGATCATCACTCAGGCTGTTGGTGTGCTGTAGGATGGATGCCGCTGAAACAGTAAGGGCGCAGGATGGGGATGAGCTTGTCCAGACCCAAAATATGCAGGCAAAGTAAAGAGGAGGTTTCCACACCTCACCTGGCCGTTTAGTAAAAAATAAAAGCAGCCTCAGCTCAATCCATCAATGCCACACATGTAACGCGTTTCGCCCCACACATGAGATAGGGCGAAATGCGTTGGTGACATGGCCTTATTGGCCTAAGCTGAGGCTGCTTTTATCTGTGTACTACACAGCTCAGTGAGATATTCAGCAGCTGGGAAACCTCCTGTAAGGGACCGCCCAGCAGTACCACCAGCGCTCCACTGATCAGGCGTCCCCAGCGTACGGAGTCTAAGCCCCAGAGTACTTGTTCACCAGAGCCCCTGATGGTGGGGATGGACTTGGAGCACCCCGGGACCAGGTCGTGACTACTGAGGATACCCGTCAGTGGTAGGGGTATTCGCCAGGGGCTCCCACAGGAGAGAGCCAGATATGAGGAGGTCTGGAGACCCTGTTGAGAGGGATGGATGGATGGCTGAGCAAGTGCAAAGTCAGGCAGGCCGGGTCGGTAACTATGGGGACGGTGCGGTACAAAGCAGCGGGCAGAGAATAGTCGGGTCACACGCCAGGTCAGCAACAGCAGGTCAGGACCAATAGGGGGCATCCAGGAGAGAGGTCAGGCAAGCAAGGGTCAGAACAGGAGAAAACAGCAAAGTCAGGGCACAATCCGGATCAGCAACTCACTATACACAGGTTCACAGGATACAAGGAGACCAGAAGGCACTGAATGACAGCTCAGGGCCATTTAAATATCCCGCCCTGCGCTGTCATTGGTGCCAGGCGTGCGCCCGCGGTCTCTACTGCGCATGCGCGAACTCGATTGCTGCGGTCGGCCAGGTCCCAGTGCCCGCGTCACTGCACAGGGCGGTGCACTGCGCCTCCACCAAGCCCAGCGCTGCGGCGATCCCCAACACCTCCCCTTTACTTTGCCTTCAATTCTTCCATGCTCCTTCCATAATTTAAATCACTTTGGCTGAAATTAGCTTTTACATTTCTAGGCCTTCCTAAAATAAGGACCTGTCCAGCAGCCATACACATCCCACACTTCAGGAACTACTGTCTTGGGGAAACAACAGCATTTCACCAGGAAACCCAACTTAGGGGATTCCCCCTCTCCTGAGATCAGTTGGTGTGCACTCATCCGCAGGTAACACCAGTTTCCCAGCGCTCACTCTCTGTGGCCCCAGAACTCTCTTCCTCGCACACATACATCAATATAAACTTGTCTTCAGTATAAACAGCGACCAATCACATTCCCAGTGGGGTCCAGAGAACCAATTTCCAACCTTTTGACCTGAGATTTCGGTATCAGCGGGATGCATCGCAGAACGAGCATAGGAAGTCATTCTGGCCTAGCGGGACCCTTGCTGACGCAGGCTGTGCGTATTCTGGTGGCACATACTCCGGCTCCAATGTGAAGATTGTGTAGTGTTGTCTGTGTATATCACACCGTGTGTGTAACGTCTTATGTTCCTGTACTGGTGGAGCTACGTACAACATGAATCCCCCCTTCTCCATGTACGCCGCCGGTGGGGGTGGAAATAAGCCATTCTCTGAGGTGGGTCAGAAACCTATCCCTTATTGCTAAGATTGTATATCTAGATGTGTGTCTATGGAACACCTTGGGTGCCATTGTTCTTCCAAGAAATATCACACCAACAAGTCTTCTGTTGGGGCAACAAAACCCCATTCGCAATTATCTTTATGTACCTTACATACCCAAATTAATAAGCTGTGCCCACCTTTCAGGGGTGACTAAAAGTGTGAAAGTCACTCGGTTTTTGTAAAGCTCCCGAGAATGGGTGACAACGGCCTGAAACACTGGGCTTCATCATGAAGAGGTTGCATCAAATAAACAGCACATTCCAGTAAGAAAGTTGGAGGGACCAGAGAGTCGTTCTGACCCAGATCTAGATCTATGGAGTGTTCCTGGTAGATCGACCTGTTAACAATCAATCTTCAGCTGAGTGCAGTGGAGTGATTGTGCAAGTCCACCCACCCTGGAACTTGTCCAGAAAGAAAGCCATTATTACAATGCACTGGTCAGCTGATTTAGAGCTTAAAAGGTGCCAAAGAACAGTAACCACAAGAGGTCTACTATTCTCTACCTGGAAAAAAACTCAGCGCACCTCTCCGAAAATAGTTTTACTTTGTTACCAAGGATCCAACTTTGGGACTAAACCAACACATGCCATCCATCTCCTTGTATGTGAGCGCCTGAGCAGCCAATAAGCATGCTTTCATGAGATGGGGGGGGGCTGATGCTTGCTGAGGCCTAGTCTTGAAGTATCTCTTGCAGCACTTTCAGAAAGGCATGAGGGTTTTTTTTGGCTATGGATACCAACAGCAAGTGTGATTTGAGGGCCTGCTTCTAGAGATGACTTCTAAATTGAAAAATGGCTGACAGCAATATATTAAAGCTGAATTCCAGGTACCCGGTTACTTTGTGAAAAAAAAAAAAGCAGGATATCGTGAATTGAGTCTAACAAGGTGCCTGCCACCTAGTAGAATTGTCTCAATTATTCATATCTGACAGGTTTATTATGCTTCAGGAGAATAACCTCTTGAGCTCTGAGACTGCTCCCTGAGGTCTCAGGAGGAGAGTCGCTGGAACTGCTTTGCCCGTCCATCCCCTCCTTCTGCTCATTAACAGAATCCTTTGGATTGTGAACTCATTCATGAAATACAAAGGCTTCTGTGAATGGGCAGCAGAGGGGAGGGACGGGCATAGCTGTCCTGTGTGCTTCTCTCCTCTCACATCTGGACTGTATCCTCCAGGAGTACAATAAACCCGTCACATACTGCATTAGTAACAGAGATAAGTCCTGGAGGTGACATGCACCTTACTAGACTTATAGTGTGCCTGCACTTTTTGCAAAGTTGCTGGAACTCAGATTTTTTACACCTTTCACACGGGAGTTCCATTTTTTTTTTTCATCAGTTCAGTCACGTTTATTTCCCAAGAAAAACCGGATCAGTTCAGTCCCATTCAGGGACGGACTGACAACTCATGGGGCCCCCAGGCAATAGGGGATCATGGGGCCCCTGTGTCCTTGCCCAAACTCAAAAAAGCATATGAAAAAGGTACCAGGGGCATCTCATGGGGCCCCCTACTGACCCCAGGCCCTTGGGCAGTGCCCGAGTTTCCAAATGGTCAGTCCGCCCTGGTCCCATTTTTTCCAAGAAAAAAACAGATCAGTTTGCGTCAGTTTTTCCATCAGTTTACATAGGGATGTTAACAGATGTGTACATTGATGTAAACAGATGATCATCCGTTTACATCCGATAGTCCATATAAATACACTGGTGTCCGTTTTGCATCTGTAAACGGACAGATGAAAACCGGACATACGGAACGCCCGTGTGAAAGGGGCCTTAAAGTAAACCTTGGTCCAAGCTATGAACACTGAATTGCTAACCTATTGTTAACAAGCAGTCAATGACCTTTAGAGGCTCTCACTGACCTCTGTAGCAGGAGGCACTGGGGAGAAATAAATCCTCAAATCTCACAGCAGAAGTTCTAGGATTCGTCCCTACAAAGGCCAGAGAGGGCTTGCTTTAAAGCTCACTTACTACATGTTGAGAATTTGTAAATGCTTCAGAACCCATTCACACTAAAGTTTTGATGGGATGCGCAATAGCACAGATTACATATCCTGGTGTGACACGATGCCTTTTATCCTACATGGCCACCCAAAAGCATCTTGCTGATGGATGTGCGTTGCCATAAACGGTGCATGGACTATTTCTGGTGCGCTGGTAGCCCCATTTATTTTGAAAGGCCACCTTACATTGATCCACGGCCTACCGTGAGTCAACGCACTGCAATGGTGTGAATGGGCCCCTTAACATCCATTTCCTAACAGTTGCACGTTAAGCAGTGATTTCTGAGGACAGAACTTGGCTGTCCAGCCACTCACAGACCCCACCACCCTCACCGGGCTCGGCCTACAGCGGACAGATGGGCCCCTTTTCATGTCGCTCCTTGCTGGTTGTATAGCTGGTGTTTGTGACACTGTTGTCTTGTCACGTTGTGACTGTATATTTGTACCCAGATTCTTGTGCTGTACAGATTGCTTTTCTACAATAAAAATAATGAAAACACTCCGAACGTTGTGACGGGTATGTCTTGTGTAATATAAAGGTGGTAGCAGGCTGCCGTGTCAGCTCACTGGGCACACGTGTTGTGTGTAGACTCGGAGGAACTAGACAAGGGCCATCCAATAGAACAAGCCTTCAACTACTGCCTACATTGGGGTTGAGGGCTCTTGAGAGGAGTACCGAGACAGGCTCCTGTGATTGTTTTCAAGAAGCTATGTACAGCATCTTGCCGGCCCTTCCCACCAGCCATGATCTGCCTACACTTCATAGGGAAGCAGACCCAGCTATGACATCACTGGGTCTAAAATAAGGTGTATAATTTAAAAAAATAAATAAAAAAATGTCATAGCATGTTGATGAGGGGGAACCAGGGAAGGCAAAATTTACGGAGCTTTAAACTAACTTTGAAGTGAACTTCTCTGGTTGATGTAGCCATACACCCAACAGGGTCTTCTGTCCCAGGGCAGATTTATCACTCAGCTCAGAATGGCCTTGTTCTCCAGTGATGTGGCCATATACCCAAAGGGTCTCTCGTCCCAGAGTGGGTTTACAGGTCAGGACTGAATGGACTTGTTCTCCAGACACAGAGCCATACAACCAGGTCTCCCATCCCAAGGGGACTTACTGATCAGGACTGAACATACTTGTTTTCCTCTAATGTAGTCATACAACCAGAAGGTCTCCCATCCCAAGGGGACTTACTGATCAGGACTGAACATACTCGTTTTCCTCTAATGTAGCCATACAACCAGGTCTCCCATCCCAAGGGGACTTACTGATCAGGACTGAATATACTTGTTTTCCTCTAATGTAGCCATACAACCAGAAGGTCTCCCATCCCAAGGGGACTTACTGATCAGGACTGAACATACTTGTTTTCCTCTCATGTAGCCATACAACCAGAAGGTCTCCCATCCCAAGGGGACTTACTGATCAGGACTGAATATACTTGTTTTCCTCTAATGTAGCCATACAACCAGGTCTCCCATCCCAAGGGGACTTACTGATCAGGACTGAACATACTTGTTTTCCTCTCATGTAGCCATACAACCAGAAGGTCTCCCATCCCAAGGGGGCTTACTGATCAGGACTGAACATACTTGTTTTCCTCTAATGTAGACATACAACCAGAAGGCCTCCCATCACAGGGTGGGTTTCATAATCAGGACTGAGCAGACTTGATCTCCCCTGATGCAGCCATACACTCAGAGGGTCTTCCAACCCAGGGTGGGTTTACTGATCAGCAAGGCAGACAGCAGAAATTTTGGGGCCCCTTACAAAGCTTTAGGCCTGACCACTGACATTGCCCAGGATCCACCCACTGGCCATACCACAAGGCCCATTTTATGTGCGTTTCCTTTTCCTCCTGCAGTCCCATCTCCCCCATCCCACGTCCTTTTCCTTCTGCAGTCCCATCTCCTCCATCCCACATCCTCCTCCTCCAGTCCTATCTCCTTCCACTCATGTCCCCCTCCAGTCCCATCTCCTCCCACCACAGGAGGGGGGGCAGTGGAACATTTGGGGGAAGTGTCACAGAAGAGCAGCGGGATATGTGGGAGAAAAATCAGGACAAACGGGGGCAGCGGGACAGAAGAAGAGCAGCAGGATAGGTGGGAAGTCCACTCAGAAAGCAGCGCTGCCCCACGTTAAAGACAGCCCTAGTTAGGGCCCAAGGTCTTTGTGTATGGACTGTCTCCCCCTGATGGCAGCCCTGCCGATCAGGACTAAATGGACTTGTTCTCTGGCACTATGGTCATACACCCAGAGGGTTTCCTGTCTCAGAGCAGGTTTATCGATTAGGACTGAATGGACTTGTTCTCCTGATGTAGCCATACACCCAGAGGATCTTCTATCTGAGTGGGTTTACACGTCAGGACTGAATGGACTCCTCTAGTGATGTGGCCATACAACCAGAGGGTCTCCTATCCCAACATGGGTTTACTGGTCAGGACTGAATGGACTCTAGTGATGTAGCCATACATCCAGAGGATCTTCTATCTCAGAGTGGTTTTACATGTCAGGACTGAATGGACTCTAGTGATGTAGCCATACATCCAGAGGATCTTCTATCTCAGAGTGGTTTTACATGTCAGGACTGAATGGACTCCTCTAGTGATGTGGCCATACAACCAGACGTGTAAACCCACTCTGAGATAGAAGATCCTCTGGGTGTATGGCCACATCACTAGAGGAGTCCATTCAGTCCTGACCAGTAAACCCACGTTGGGATAGGAGACCCTCTGGTTGTATGGCCACATTACTAGGAGGAGTCCATTCAGTCCTGAGGGTCTCCTATCCCAATGTGGGTTTACTGGTCAGGACTGAATGGCCTCCTCTAGTGATGTGGCCATACACCCAGAGGATCTTCATTCAGTCCTGACTTGTAAAACCACTCTGAGATAGAAGATCCTCTGGGTGTATGGCCACATCACTAGAGTCCATTCAGTCCTGACCAGTAAACCCACGTTGGGATAGGCGACTCTGGTTGTATGGCCACATCACTAGAGGAGGCCATTCAGTTCTGACCAGTAAACCCACGTTGGGATAGGAGACCCTCAGGACTGAATGGACTCCTCCTAGTGATGTGGCCATACACCCAGAGGATCTTCTATCCCAGAGTGGGTTTACACGTCTTGGTTGTATGGCCATATCACTAGAGGAGTCCATTCAGTCCTGACTTGTAAAACCACTCTGAGATAGGACTCCTCTAGTGATGTGGCCATACAACCAGACGTGTAAACCCACTCTGGGATAGGAGATCCTCTGGGTGTATGGCTACATCACTAGAGGAGTCCATTCAGTCCTGTCCAGTAAACCCACATTGGGATAGGAGACCCTCTGGTTGTATGGCCACATCACTAGGAGGAGTCCATTCAGTCCTGAGGGTCTCCTATCCCAACGTGGGTTTACTGGTCAGGACTGAATGGCCTCCTCTAGTGATGTGACCATACAACCAGAGTCGCCTATCCCAACGTGAGTCTACTGGTCAGGACTGAATGGACTCCTCTAGTGATGTGGCTATACAACCAGAAGGTCTCCTATCCAAACATGGGTTTACTGGTCAGGAATGAGTGGACTCAGTCTCCCCTGATGTAGCCATATAACCAGGGGGTCCCCTTATCCCAGCATAGGTTTACTTATCAGGACAGAATGGCCTTGTTCTCCCCTGATGTAGCCATACATCCAGAGGGTCTCCCATCCCAGGGTGGGTTTACTGGTCGGGAGTGAACAGACTTGTTTCCACAGTTATGTGGTCACACATCTAGGGGGTCTCCTGTCGCAGACCATGTTTACCAATCAGATCAGAACAGCCTTGTTCTCCAGTGTTGTGGCCATACACTCAAAGAGGATCTCTTATCCCAACATGGGTTTACTGATCAGGACTGAAAGAACTTGTTCTCCCCAGATATAGCTATACAACCTCCCATTCCCAGGTGGGATTACTGGTCAGAATTGAATAGTCTTTGTTATCTAGACATGGAGCCATGTATCCAGAGGATGTCCAGGCCCAGAGCAGGTCTACTGATCAAGACTGAACAGATTTGTTCTCCCTTGATGTAGCCATACACCCCAAGAGTCTCCCATCCCATTTTTGGGTTTACAGATTAGGAATGAATGGACGTGTGTAGGGATGTACTGTTATACTGGCGGCCGAAATGTATTGGGCGAAAATAGTGTTATTGGCCTTTTGTCGATAGGAAAAATAGTGCCGAAAATGCACGATTTTGCCACAATTTTACCACATTTAAGGTGCATTTTTCATAGGTCATGTGGCTCAAAACACTGTGCGTTAAGCATTTTTGATGTGTTTTTTAACTTTTTTTTTGCCCAACTTGTTACTGGACAGATTAAAAAACACATAAAAAAAAAAAACACAACATGTATGTTTTTGCTGCGTTTTCAATGCATTTCAGACCTGTTTCACACCAATGCAGTTTACATTTTGTCCATTTCGCAATGCATTTTCCATTTCTGCATGTGGGTTTTTGTCGCCCTTTTTTGCCCAACTTGTTGCTGGGCAGATTAAAAAAAACGCATCAAAAACGTGTTTTTGAACACGCGTTTGACAAAAAAAATTCAAAAAATAACTCATAAAGAAATGTCAAAAACACGTTTTTAATGCGTTTTTTTTTTAATCTGCCCATCAACAAATTGACCAAAAAATTTCAAAAAAACAACTCAAAGAAAAATGTCAATTTGTTGATGGGCAGATTAAAATTGCAAAACGCGTCAAAAACACAAAAGCACTGCAAAAACTGTGAACGCAGGCTATTGGCCGAAAATGAATTCATATGCATTTAAATTTGTGATATTAATTAAAAAGTCAAATAGAACACAATTCAATAAAAAAAAATATATTTTTTTTAAAAAAGGGTCCATTTCGGTTTTGATTTTCGTCCAAATGCATCCTGAATTTTCATTTTCAGTCCAAGAATTTTCATTTCTGTGCACCAGTAGACGTGTGTGATGTGGCCATACATCCAGAGGGTCTCCAGTCCCAGAGTGGGTTTACTGATCAGGACAGAATGGACAATGTGGTTCTGGAATATTGCAGCAACAGGTCAGTAAATTGATATCAAGGTGCAAGTAAAAACGTCACCTAATGGTGACTAATAGGTGATTGGGCACTAGACCAAATACAGTCTATAGAGTGAGTAGAAAAAATCCCAAATGATCTTCAAAAATCCAATAGCTGGATCCGTGGATGAGGTGATGGATATATAAAGATTGCGCACTCACCAGATACGCAATCCCAATGCGCATTTAGGGAAGATAACCTCAGGACATCAAGGATCCTTATGTGGGTCTGGTCAGATCTGGTCAAATGCCCCTCACTGCTTGGTAGTACTGCCACATTTGGAAATAGCCACTCTGCAGATGTAAATGGCTCCCACCGGAGCTCAGAGTGGCTATTTCCAAATGTGGCAGCACTACCAAGCAGTGAGGGGCATTTGACCAGATCTGACCAGATCTACATAAGGATCCTTGATGTCCTGAGATTATCTACCCTAAATGCGCATTGAGATTGCGTATCTGGTGAGTGCGCAATCTTTATATATCCATCACCTCATCCAAGGATCCAGCTATTGGATTTTTGAAGATCATTTGGGATCTTTTCTACTCACGCTATAGACTGTATTTTGTCTAGTGCCCAATCACCTATTAGTCACCATTAGGTGACGTTTTTACTTGCACCTTGATATCGGTTTATGTTATTTTATTGTATTTTTTATATGAGGATGTTTGAATATTACATGTCCATATATCTTAATATAACATTTTAGCGCTGCACCTTGCTTTATTCTGATCATTCTGGAGGTTTATATGGTGCCTTTTTGGTGTTCAGCTGCTGTTTTTTCCTTTCAACTCATTTATAATTTTACTCTAGCGCTCACTTACCCTGTGATTTACAGGTCAGTAAATTGGACATGAGTCCATTCAAACTGCTTTCATAATGCAATGGATTTGATCTGTGAGGGTTTCATCATTGCTTATTTTGATGGGAGTCAGAAGGTGTACATATGGCCAAATAGATGACCATTTGAAAACATCTTGAAAAAAAATCAGACAGACATGGGTATAAAAATGCAGATTTTTAATAAAGAACCAGAAATTCACCTTCTAAAGCAGCTCAATGTGAGCGAGTGTACAATAAAGGTAAATCCACAACTATCCCCCACTTCTCCAGCAGCCATTCCTCTGGCCGCGTTCATTTCACGTTTGTCAGATGGTGCTGGTCAGGGACATAAAACCTTAGTCATCCTCAACATCTCTCCTTGGATGAAATGAAGCTGAATTCAAATCCCCCACAATGTCCAGCCTGCGGGGTAGGGTCTGTGACCCCCTAACCTCCGACCCACATAAGCCTGGCAGGGTCGTGGTACATAAGTGCTGTCAGGAAGAGTTGGGGGAATGGGGTATAAAATTCACCAACATTTAAAAAGGGATAAAAACCAAGAAGTGATACAAATATCTCTGAAGATGGACCTCGTCTTGGCAGCATGATGTTCCCCTGTCGGTGAGACGCTCAATCTCCTGAGGGGTCTACAGACATTACTGTCACTATACAAGCGGTTGCTATAGCTGACCTTCAGGACTACAGTCATTCTCACATGTACGATTTGTGGCCTGGAACTCTGCAGCCTTCTCCTGGATCATCCTCTGGCCCGCTGAGGACACCAGGCCACGGATACAGTGCACCCGAACCAGGCCGGAGTGACCCGCAGAAACTATCCATGTGTAGGTGTCCAAATTAGGACTGAAACGAACCTGGAAATTACAGAAATAATTAGTTGATTGCATAACAGACACAAGTTCACCCACACCACCAGATAGAAGGGTTGGCAGATCAATTCCCATCTTCTCTGGTGGTGATTACAGACCAAAAAATAGGGTCTTCATACTTACTGTGAAATTAATTTCTTGAAGCCCGAGACAACCAGACTTGAAGCTCATTGAGGGACAACCGGACTTGAAACTACGATCAGGTTATAAATGTAACCTAAAGAAGGATTTTGACACTGGCAAAGAGAAAACCCTCAAGTCATTCCCAAGTATAACCCCTCCTCTACCAAGCATGCTTCAGTTTTGAGGTAGACCAGTAGCAAAGGCATGAGCAACAACACAGGAACCTATGTTCAACGGATTTTACGATTAGTACAAAAATCCCATCTTCTTTATTAATGGAGAGACACACAGGAATTCATATTGGGGCAACCAAAAGCACTCCAACTGAGGACTGGGCCATACAGCAAAATCACCATACTAAAGAATCAATGCTGGAATCTGAATGAATGAGATGGGGCCGCCTTTTAGACAGAGGAACCTGCCAACATGACCAAAGGGAAAGCATAGAGGATCAACTGTTCCAGACCAGGATGGAGAATATACCAAAAAGGGAAATTACATCACATGGAAGGAAAAAACCCATACACAAGCTAAATGAGAAGCTGCTCAGCCAGGACACACCGAAAACAGGCAGAAAAACAAATTTCCCTAAAGAAAAGGATTCTCAACCAAACAAACAAAAAGAAATGACCCTAAGCAAAAACAGGTCCCAATGGAACCCAGTACAAAGAAAACCAAAAAACACAACAGGTCCATGTGACTAAGACCAGCCAACCTTAATTGGAAGGCCCAAGGTTCAACATCTCCACCTCTAGGGTCAAAAAGTATAAACAGTCCATGACTAAAGGAGATTGCCTGACCAGACAGCCAACCTCAGGTAGTAGAATGTACAACAGTAGTACAATTCAATAGCCCAAGAGTGGGGTAAACGGAGCCCTAAGCCCACTAGAGAACTCAAGGTTTGGTTCCACAAAGTCAACAAGACTGAAAAGAATGTTGCAAAGAACAAGCTATGAGACAAGAGTGCTCCTGACACCCTCAGGTCCAACCAAGCATCAACTGCAATGGGACAAGAGGCAGGAATCTACACCACGAGGTGAAGATCATACCTACTTAAGGACAGGACACAGCAAGTGACCAAGGAGGATCTTCCCAGGAAGGCTGTTGATCAAGGGATTGACCTCCCTCCTTGGCTGAAGAGGTTCTTTAGAGAGACACCCTTCCTAGCAAAGGGTGCCTGCAGCAGATGGTTAGGACGATCTTCCTGATGACAATGTAGGAAGGTATAGGGCTCTTAAATGAAGATTTCCTCCCCGCAGTCCAGGATCTGGGGCACATGCCGGTGTATAAAGATTCCTCCTCGGTACAGAGGTTACTAGTAGGGGAGAGGTAGTTTCCAAAATAATGTCCTTCAGAAGGTACATCAAAGGGAGACTAACACTATCAGCATTGTCCAGTGCAGGGGTCGGCAGCTCTCAATGTCATGGGGAGAAGACGAGTCCCAATTCTCTTCAGAGTTGAGAGAACTGCAACACTAAGATGGTATCAAACGGATTGAAAAACTCCCTAGAGAGCCAAGGATAAACAAGGTGTGGCCCCTTTTAGAGAAGGTTTCGGCTGGACCATCACACCCACCGGTGACAGGTGGTCACCAACAATGAAAACTGGTGAGGCCCAATGCAACCAAATCTTACAGGAGACCCTTTAGGAAGGAACCGACTACACCGATTCATGAAGCTGACCCCCTTAGCAGGAGGACATCTGAGCATTCCACAATGAGGATGGCCAAGAGAGGTCACTAGACTGGACAGAAGGGCCAATACTCTGACAAAACAGCAGGTGTCTCCAAGTGGCCTTGGAGATCCAGGTTCCTGCTCAAGAAGGGAACAGTTACGTATAGTTCCTGTCAAGTGAATGGGTGAGAGAATCCCTTAGGAGGAGGAGACACCTTGCGGAGTATCCTACACCATGAAGGGCTGTTCCTGTCCTAAAGATAGCGGGCCTTCCTCAGGAAGGAAGTGAAAACCTGGAAGGGGAACACCTTTAGAAACCGAGACAGGAGTTGAGTCTCAGGGTGAGAAGAATACATACATGGGAGGTGTAGGGTTCTGTGCAATCACATAAAAAAAATAAAATAAAAAGGGGCAACTGAGGTGGGTGATGGTAAGTGGACTAAAAGGTGGCACAGAAAAGGAAACTACCAAAGGACCCACCAGGATGCACAAATCAGCCCTTCCAATTGCAGAAGCTGGAGGGCACCTTCATGCAGAAGCCATCTTGAGGGATTAGTTGAGCTTTGGGTACTAGCCCTACTGATCAGGATCACAGGGACTAGGTACACCTACTGCAGAGAAGATGAAGGAGAAGGATAGGATTCAGCTGAGCTCCTCCTGAACCTTCCATGACAGGGCTGGTGCATGCTCTGACCTCCTGTGACATTACTGGTCATGGTGTCCAGTACAGGGCCAGAGAGGATGCATCCTTCAAAAGCCAATGAAATCTGATGACCTTTGGGTAGATCATCAGGGTGCCAGCAATACAACCACACTGCTCTATGCATCTCTATGGACATCAGACTTCTGAGGAATGATTGTAGTAAGCCATGAAAACTGTAGCATAAAGCTCCACACATTTGCGGTGCCAGTTCTCTGAAACGAGGGTCAATCCCAGCTAAAGAAACATCATTTTGAAGGAAACAGGCTCACTTTGACAAACTAGGGTCACTGCTAACACTGGACGGAGGGACAGAACCAGCTCTTTTAATGTGGGATTTGACATGGGATTCCAACTGCCTGCCAGTAGAATCTTGTAAAAACGTAAGTACACCTTCCACCCGACTAGTGATGTTCCTGGTAAGATGCGACCCTGGCTGATCTGCAGTGACCATGGTTAAACAAAACCTCTTTCAAAAGGGAAAGCTTTGCAGAACATTTTCATGCAGGGCTCAGGACCACTCACGGTGCTTCCAGTCCATAAAAAGCAGGGGTCTCCAAACTTTATAAACAAAGGGCCAGTTTACTGTTCTTCAGGAGGGTTGGGGTAATAGTGCCCCACCACTGGTGTCAGTGGGTGGAATGGTGCCCCACCACTGGTGTCAGTGGGTGGAATGGTGCCCCAACACTGGTGTCAGTGGGTGGAATGGTGCCCCAACACTGGTGTCAGTGGGTGGAATGGTGCCCCAACACTGGTGTCAGTGGGTGGAATGGTGCCCCAACACTGGTGTCAGTGGGTGGAATTATTACCCCATCGTTTGCGTCCGTGGGAGGAATAGTGCCCCGAGGGCTGGATAAAGGCAAGCAAAGGCCCACATTCAGCCCCCAGGGCCACAGTTTGGAGACCAATATAGAGGAATGCCTCAAATAGCGGGCGTAATAGGAAGGTCTTTGTAGCACCCAAGGCTGAAGACATCAGACTGATGTTCAAAATGCAGACTATTATGTACTGCATCAATAAGGTCCCTCACAACCTTTTTTAATTCTGAAGTGAAATCAGTTAAAAAGTCCTGAGTGGATATGGAGGTTCTTGAGGGAAGGTCTAGGGACTAATCCCATCCAACAGAACTGAAGAAAATGACCCAACAACAATGGGGGTACTGGCTTCCAGACTACAGCTGACTCTCCAGAGTGGGGATCCCAAGAAGGCGGCCTCAGGACCCCTAGGGGAGTATGGGCTAGGCTCACCCATAGCAGCAGAACAGTTCCTCATCAATCACAGTGTGAGAGCTTAGTAGTAGGCCTAAAGTGTGAGGAAAGGCCTGTTACTTGTGAACCTGGAAAGCTGGTGCTGCCGAAGGTTGAGTGGTCTAACATGACCAGGTCATGTGGACCCATGAGCGGCTTGCAGGCAATAGGATGGTGCCTCCCCTTATGCTGAATGTTGGGAAAGAGCATGTGGCACTAGGATATCACTGCTGAATCCCTCAGCATTGACTCCCACTACGGTGAAATGTAAAAAGGTACCCATTGGTGCAGACAGTGATGTAGCTCCCGATGCTTCAGCCTGATTGACCTTACTAAGCGAGTCTTCAGAGACAGGGTCACACTTGGGGCTGACACACAATTCTGGACCCAAAAAACACTATGCGGCTAATTAACACAGTACACAATGTAAAGCCAAGTTCCCGAACCTCACATTCCAGGCTAGCCCACCCAGTCCAGCAGGTCCGGGTATCAGCTGAGGAAAGGCCTCAATGGACGAGAAAGAAAATGGTTTATTGGTGGGACATCCAGGGAGACAGCCGCATACAGAGGAATATATACAAAGAACGAGGACAGAACCACACTGTGTTCTCATTTCACGCATCATTAACTCTCAGCTCTGCAGGCAGAAATCACTAAGAGGAGCTCTGCACCATTCCTGCAGATGAGGATCAGTCCGCACCTCGATGATTCCCCTCCTCCCCACCACATCCCAAGTATAGCAACACTGACCTCCTCTACACAACAATCCCATAGTACAGCATCTACCAAACAAGGAGCTGTTCACATCTTATACTCCCCATCACTGCTCTCCAGCCTGGACTGGATCAGGGCTGACCCCACCCAGAACTCTGCAGAACACAGACAACTCTGCACCTAATCTCTTCACCGAATTCACATACACCTGCTGTGCCTATTATGAGGGGTTCCCACCATCCCTGTACACCTGCTGTGCCCATTATGAGGGGATCCCACCATCCCTGTGCTGAATTCCCAGGACTGTACACCTGCTGTGCCCATTATGAGGGGTTCCCACCATCCCTGTACTGAGTTACCGAGTCTGTACACCTGATGTGCCCATTATAAGGTGTTTTCACCATCCCTGTGCCGAGTTCCTGGATATGTACACCTGCTGTTCCAAGGTCTGCATACTTGCTGTGCCCATTATGAGAGGTTTCCACCGTCCCTGGGCCGAGTTCCTGGCTATGTACACCTGCTGTTCCCACCATCCCTGTGTCGAGTTTCTGGATCTGTACACTTGATGTTCCCATTATGAGGGGTTCTCACCATCACTGCATGGAGTTCCCAGATCTGTACACCTGCTGTACCCATTATGAAGGGCTCCTTCCATCCCTGCATGGGGTTCCAGGCTCTAGGAACCTGCTGTTCCCATTATGAAGGGCTCCTTCCATCCCTGCATGGGGTTCCTCAGTCTGGGGACCTGCTGTTCCCATTATGAAGGGCTCCTTCCATCCCTCCCTGGGGTTCCTAAGTCTGGGGACCTGCTGTTCAAATTATGAAGGGCTCCTTCCATCCCTGCATGGGGTTCCAGGCTCTAGGAACCTGCTGTTCCCATTATGAAGGCTCCCACCATCCTTGTGCCGAGTTCCCAGAGGATCCCCCTCCTTACTCCCACACACACTCCACTGGACATCTTCATGTGGTGTGTGGAGGAACAGAGCACCTCACCTTGTGTATAGACTCCAGCTGGACGCGCTCCATGTTCACATCACCCTTCGTCTCATTGGTTGTCATCCTCCTGGTGGGCTCTCGGTTGTTAATTCGATGGAAGTCTCTCTGCGGAGAGACAAAGAGGGGTCAGTACGATGAGGACAGAAGAGAATACAATATAACCTCGGGGATGTCCCACCTATCAGACAACATTCCAAATGTTAAGAATTTCAGCCAAATCAATTTGGGATGGAGCAGAAAACTGAGAATCCTGAGTGTGTCTCAGAATACAGACAGAGGCAGGGGGTACTGAGCCCCCTGTGGTCTGTGCGTCTCAGCATACAGAGAGGTGGGTGGTACTGAGCCCCCTGTGGTCTGTGCGTCTCAGCATACAGACAGAGGTGGGTGGCACTGAGCCCCCTGTGGTCTGTGCGTCTCAGCATACAGACAGAGGTGGGTGGCACTGAGCCCCCTGTGGTCTGTGCGTCTCAGCATACAGACAGAGGTGGGTGGCACTGAGCCCCCTGTGGTCTGTGCGTCTCAGCATACAGAGGTGGGTGGTACTGCGCCCCCTGTGGTCTGTGCGTCTCAGCATACAGACAGAGGTGGGTGGTACTGAGCCCCCTGTGGTCTGTGCGTCTCAGCATACAGAGGTGGGTGGCACTGAGCCCCCTGTGGTCTGTGCGTCTCAGCATACAGACAGAGGTGGGTGGCACTGAGCCCCCTGTGGTCTGTGCGTCTCAGCATACAGACAGAGGTAGGTGGTACTGAGCCCCCTGTGGTCTGTGCGTCTCCGCATACAGACAGAGGTAGGTGGTACTGAGCCCCCTGTGGTCTGTGCGTCTCCGCATACAGACAGAGGTAGGTGGTACTGAGCCCCCTGTGGTCTGTGCGTCTCAGCATACAGGCAGAGGTAGGTGGTACTGAGCCCCCTGTAGTCTGTGCATCTCAGACCGCAGGAGGCTCTGTACTACCTACCTCTGTATGCTGAGACACACAGGTCGCAGGGGTCTCAGTACCCCTTACCTCTGTCTGTATGCTGAGAGACACAGACCACAGGAGGCTCAGTACCACCTACCTCTGTCTGTATGCTGAGACACACAGGTTGCAGGGGGCTCAGTACCCCCTACCTCTGTCTGCATGCTGAGACACACAGGTTGCAGGGGGCTCAGTACCCCTTACCTCTATATGTGTATGTTGAGAGACCCAGACCGCAGGAGATTGAGTCTTACCAAATCCGTGTCATGGAAGAGGAGGCTGGCACGGCTGGCTGCCGCTCGGAACGACTTTGGCTTGAAACATTGGTAGTCCGAGCTCTCGGTCAACAACTCGCCAGATGGGCTGTGGGTGTCATTGTCCAGAGGAGGCGCGGAGGACTGGAAATCGGTCTTATAAACGGGCTACATAAAAAAGAGGGACATGAAAATGACCATTACTGACAGATGAGGGATCATCACTACCCAGAATACAGGTGAACATTGCCATATAGGAGAAAGATCTTTATTAAATGTACAGGAATTCATCATTTCTTCCAGATTTGTTTACATTCTAATCAGCGATTGAACGTCACAAATATATTACCCACAACATGATCATTGTTTAGCAGAGATGAAGTGCCAGGGACCAATTCAAAGAAGGAGAACTGGAAATCTCACCTTCTCAGGATACAGGAAGATACGTCATACATTTTTATTATCGAATAATGGAATTGTATAGAACTGAAATGGGACTTGTGACACCTCCAGGAAAGTTACAGTTCTAGAAGTACAAGCTGCAGTCATACTCACAAATCTGCGGTCAGCCGGCCGTTTGGTGTTGATAGAGTGGACATTGAGAAACGGCATCATGACGGCCAACACCTCGCCTGTAATATCCCCCGCGGTGACCGTCCCCAACCAGTCCGAGCCCGACACACTCTGCAAAACAGCATGGAGTATAGAGTGCTGGAAGATTGGAAGACAAATGGTTCGGGTGACAGAATGTGAGATTTACTGCGCTGACACTACCGCAATACCCAGCGTTAACATTACAACGGATTCTTCCCAACTCTTGCCCAGTCAATCCAGTAGGAGCCTTTCAACCCTACAAGTCTAGTCAAATTATAGAGTCCTCCATACTATACCTTCACCTCTGTCCAGCCCATCCAATCAGTAGAATTTTCCATCTTGTATCCCAATCTGTCCAGCCCATCCAAAATCAGTAGAAATCTCCATCTTGCATCCCAATCTCTGTCCAGCCTATCCAACCAGAAGAGTTCCCATACTATGCCTCCGCTTCTGCTCAGCCCATCCAATCTGAAGAGTTCCCCATCTTGTATCCCAAACTTTGTCCAGTCTATGCAATCACAAGAGTTCCCAATCTTGTATGCCAATCTCCATCCAACCAGAAGAGTTCCCCATCTTGCATCCCAATATCTGTCTAGCCCATACTATACCTCAGCTTCTGTACAGCCAGTCCATCTGTACAGTTCCCATACTATATACCAACCTCTGTCCAGCCCATCCAATCAGTACAGTCCCTCATACTAAGCTATCAAGCTCTTTCCAGCCCATACAATCAGAATAGTTCTTCATACTATATACCAACCTCTGCCCTGCCCATCCAGTCAGTACAGTCCCCCATACTATATATCAAACTCTGCCCAGGCCATCCAATCAGAAGAGTTCCCCATCTTGCATCCCAATATCTGTCTAGCCCATCCAACCAACCAGAACAGTTGTCCATACTATATCTCAGCTTCTGTACAGCCAATCCAATCTGTACAGTTCCAATACTATATACCAACCTCTGTCCAGCCCATCCAAATCAGTAGTCCCTCATACTAAAGCCATCAAGCTCTGTCCAGCCCATCCAATCAGTGTTACCCATCCTGTATCTAGCCCATCCAATCAGAATAGTTACCCATACTATATACCAACCTCTGCCCTGCCCATCCAGTCAGTACAGTCCCCCATACTATATATCAAACTCTGCCCAGCCCATCCAATCAGTAGAGTTCCCCATCTGATTGTATTGGCTGGACAGAGATTGGAATACAAGATGGAGAACTCTACTGATTGGATAGGCTGGGCAGAGGTATAGTATGTGGAACAGTTCTGATTGGATGGACTGGACAGAGATTGGGATACAAGAACAGTTCCCCATACTATACCTCAGCCTCTATTTCCCAATCTCTCCCCAACCCATTCAATCAATAGAGTCCTCCATACTATATCCCAAACCTCTGTTCAGCCTGTGCCATTAGCAGAGTTCTCCATACTAGATCCTCAACCTCTGCACAGGCCATCCAATTAGTAGAACCCCATATACTATTCTGTGGTCCACTCTCTGTCTAGGTCATCCAGTCAGTAGCGTCCCACATACCATATTCCCAACCTCTGGCCAGGCCACCCAATTAGAAAGCTCCCCTATACTATAATCCCAATCTCTGCCCAGCCTATCCAATAGCAGAACCCTCTTATACTATGCTCCAACCTCAGCATAGCCCTTCCAATTAGTAGAGTCCCCTACGCTACATTTCAACTTCTAACTAGCCCATCCAACCCATGAGTAGAGTTTCCTATACTATATCCCAACCTCTGCGCAGGCCTTCCAATTAGTCACATCACACATACTATATCCCAACCTCTGCCTAGTCTCTTCAATCAGTATAGTCCTCCATACTATATCCCAACCTCTGCTTATCCCATCCAATCAATACAGTCTTCTAAATTATAACCCAATCGCTACTTGCCTCCCACCAAAGTTTGCAATGAAGGATAAGCATGACACAATAACAGGCTTTCCTTACCCAGACTGTCCCTCTGCGAGGTGCAGCAAAGTATGGCTTGTATCCCATAAATCCAGCGTCCACATAATGGAGGCCACACAGCCCAAACCTACGTGGAGATGGATAGGTTAGAAGGTCCATCTGTCCAGCGCTTGCACTTTTGTAAGTACTGTGACACCCCACCCCCCCGGCATCATCTGCACTGGACTGGGGAGACCACAGCTCCAGCTCGTCGTAGAGAGTCTTCAGTTTAGAAGAGGAAGTCTCCACTGTCCCGCTGCAATCTTCAGAATAAGAAATTCTGCTAAGGGTAGGAGGGAGCTCCTTTTCATTGCTGTGGCAGCTGTGTACCACTGAAAACCCCAAAACCAAGAATTCAGGTTGTTTAGCAGGTCCTATGTCTGAATGCCAAATCGTAGTTATGGTAAATGTCTTGCATGAATGGAAAAATTTTCAAACACAGAATTGAACTACCTTCTCTGGAGCAAATGCTGCTCTATTTTCTCCACTGTCCTGCTCACAAGCTCTAAAGCCCGAGACAATCCTTTCTGTGATCTCTGCGGTTTAAGCAGTACCAGGGGCGGACCGACAACTCATGGGTCCCCCGGGCAATAGGGGATCATGGGGCCCGTGTCCTTGCCCAAACTCAAAAAAGCCTATGAAAAAGGTACCAGGGGGCATCTCATGGGGCCCCCTACTGATCCCGGGTCCTCGGGCAGTGCCCAAGTTTCCAAATGGTCAGTCCGCCCCTGAGAAGTACCCACTTCTATAGCAGTGATTATATAACCCAACGTCCAAGTTTGTGGTCATGGTTCTATTCCTCTATTTATCCATGGCAGCGGGACTAGTAACAAAGCTTCAAAAGGAGTGCTTAAAATGCCCAGAATCCACCACACAGAAAATTTCAGCTTTACGTGGTTTGGCCCCCAATATTTGTTAACACTTACGGGGCAAAACAGTTATCTTGTGCCACCACCACTCCGCAATATGGCAGCAGCCACGTCACCTCTGTGCTCTGGAAACGCTTAAAATCATTGAGTGGTGCAGCCAACCTCCGAAGGTCCCAAAACTTTAAATTTCGATCAACACCGCACGTCACAATGAAATTACTAAGAAAGAGAAAAGAAGAGAGCACAATCAACCAATCACATAACTGTAATAGGTAAGAAGCTCCCTTTCTGTAGTGATTGGCCACATGACCTGGATGAGAATGGTGAAATCCCCATATGAGCTGTAAACCATCCAGGCATGGTCAAACTATGGACCGGACACTTCCTGCAGGTCAGCTCTGTCCGCACATTATGTACAGTGTGTAGCAAGTCCTACAGGGGCCGGACACTTCCTGTAGGTCAGCTGTGACTAGATTGTACGCCATGTAGTATAGACTGCTGCGAATTTGGGGGATGGAAGGTTCAGGTGACAGATTTCCATAGCCATCACTACTGTGATACCCAACATTAACACTAGAATGTTTTCTTCACAACCCATTCCCAGTTAATCCAGTCTGAGCCTTCCAAACAATGTCCTGACCTGCCCAGCCAAAATAACTACAGAGTTCTCTATACTATACTCTGACCTCTACCAATCCCATCACTAGAGTCAGTTATACTACACCCCAAACTGTACCCGTCCCATCAGTAGAGTCTTCCATACTATACCTCAACCTCTGCCCTTCCCATCAGTAGAGTCCTCCATACTATACCCCAACTTCTGCCCATCCCATCAGTAGAGTCTTCCATACTATACCCCAACCTCTGCCCTACCCATTAGTAGAGTCCTCCATACTATACCCCAACTTCTGCCCATCCCATCAGTAGAGTCTTCCATACTATACCCCAACCTCTGCCCTACCCATCAGTAGAGTCCTCCATACTATACCCCAACCTCTGCCCATCCCATCAGTAGAGTCTTCCATACTATACCTCAACCTCTGCCCTTCCCATCAGTAGAGTCCTCCATACTATACCCCAACTTCTGCCCATCCCATCAGTAGAGTCTTCCATACTATACCCCAACCTCTGCCCTACCCATTAGTAGAGTCCTCCATACTATACCCCAACTTCTGCCCATCCCATCAGTAGAGTCTTCCATACTATACCCCAACCTCTGCCCTACCCATCAGTAGAGTCCTCCATACTATACCCCAACCTCTGCCCATCCCATCAGTAGAGTCTTCCATACTATACCTCAACCTCTGCCCTTCCCATCAGTAGAGTCCTCCATACTATACCCCAACCTCTGCCCTACCCATCAGTAGAGTCCTCGATAGTATACCCCAACCTCTGCCCATCCCATCTGTAGAGTCTTCCATACTATACCTCAACCTCTGCCCTTCCCATCAGTAGAGTCCGCCATACTATACCCCAACTTCTGCCCATCCCATCAGTAGAGTCCTCCATACTATACCCCAACCTCTGCCCTACCCATCAGTAGAGTCCTCCATACTATACCCCAACCTCTGCCCATCCCATCAGTAGAGTCCTCCATACTATACCCCAACCTCTGCCCATCCCATCAGTAGAGTCTTCCATACTATACCTCAACCTCTGCCCTACCTATCAGTAGAGTCCTCCATACTATACCCCAACCTCTGCCCATCCCATCAGCAGAGTCTTCCATACTATACCTCAACCTCTGCCCTTCCCATCAGTAGAGTCCTCCATACTATACCCCAACTTCTGCCCATCCCATCAGTAGAGTCTTCCATACTATACCTCAACCTCTGCCCTACCCATCAGTAAAGTCCTCCATACTATACCCCAACCTCTGCCCATCCCATCAATAGAGTCTTCCATACTATACCTCAACCTCTGCCCTTCCCATCAGTAGATTCCTCCATACTATACCCCAACCTCTGCCCATCCCATCAGTAAAGTTCCCCATCCTATATCACCAAACTCTGCAAAGCCCATTCAACGAGTAGAGTCCTCCACACTGTATCACCAAACTCTAAACATATTCTTCCCAAACCCTCTAAAGTCTATCCAGTCTGAGCCTTCCAAACTATGTTCCAACCTGCCCAGCCAACTCAAACAATAGTGTCCACTGTACTATATCCCAGCCAGACACTTCCTGTAGGTCAGCTGTGACCACATCGATATAGTGGAGGGGGGTTAGGCTGAAGATGGTTTCTTCTTTTAGAGATATATAATGTGTATTAAATATAAATGGCTCTGGAAGCTCCAGCCATACGCTTGAGTAGAATGGTAGAATCCCCCACCTTCACCAACATCCTCAATACTGGTCACTCTCTCATCCAGTACCTGTCTGCTTTGCACCATTCGACGCAGCGCACAGCGTGGTTGTGGGCTGAGAAGCTTAGGAATGGGTACTGCTTGATGACAGATCCCTGGCGCACCTTCTGGAGAATGGATTTGGTATACAGGTCCCAGATGGACACTGTGCCTGGAAAGCAGAGAAGACACACAAGTCAGAGAAGGGGGAAAGGGGCCACAAGCTAAAAGCAATCCTGTACTGAGCTATCCTCTGAAACTGCCACTACTGACCTCTTCTGGCTCCAACAGTGATCAAATGGCTTCAGAATGTTGGCCATGATTCTACCTGGTCAGTGACTTGAAGTATTGGATGAAGAGGCTACCAGGTAACTAGCATTTTCAGTAGTAGTAAAGGTGTACATTAAAAAAAAACTATTTTCAGCCAATCATGGCGGCTATTGACCATCAGCCCAACCGATAATAGTGATTGCTGCCTATCAGTGCAACCTGTCTTGGAGCCAATTAAAGTGTACCATCTCTGACTGTGGTGCAGAAAGACCGTGAATAAACCAAAACTGAGAAAATGTGAACGGGGGAGATCAATGAGAAATGCAGAGAAAACTCACCATCGAAGAATCCAGCCGCCAGGTACTGGTGTGGTTTAGAGTGATGCCAGGCTACTGAGAAACACTGCCCATTGTCTCCAGATCTACATGACTTGATGGAGCCAACGTAAAGCCGAACCACAGAGTCCACCTGGGGGGGGGGGGGGGAGAAGAACATCAGCTGACCACCAAACACCTCAAACACTTTCATTACAGGGAGCCAGATGAGACTTCTTTCCCGCCATCTTCATTCTAAAGCTCCATTCTATGTCCCGGGCCTCTGCACACCCAAAGAGCTACTCATTTTTAAAGGATATGTTTAGATCAGCGGTGTCCAAACTTACTCAACACAGGGCCAGTTCAGTGTTCATCAGACTTTAGGGGGGACTCATCATTGGTGTCAGCGGGAGGAATAGTGCTTCATCATTGGTGTCAGTGAAGGGAATGGCCAAGACTGAACACTGAACCAGACTATCACACCAATTACCAGCTTGCTGAAGATCATATTTCAAAACCATGGCCATTGATATGGAGTTGACCAACTTGTGGCTAGAAGAGCCCTCTATTCACCTGAGGTGGTTTCCCACAAGATGCTGGAGTGCTCCATTTATGAGATCAGGTACTGATGTTGGATGAGACCTGGCTCACAACCAGTGTGCCAATTCATACCAGAAAAGTGTTCAGTGGGGCGGAGCTCCCAAAGGAGCTCAACAGGTTTGAGATCAGGGCTCTGTGCAGGACACTCTAGTTCCACCACACTAAATTGGCCACACTAGGTCTTTATGGAGCTGGCTTTGTACACAGGGGCTCAGTCATGCTGGAACAGAATAGGGTCTTCCCCATACTGTTACAAGGAAGAGCACAATTGTCTAGAACACGAGTCAAACACAAGGCCTGTGGGACGAATCTGGCCCGCCAAGCCATTTTATGAGGCCCCACACCTCTCTGCTACAATAGCACCCACATTGTCTCAGCAGCCAGTAGAAGAGAGGACAACAGAACTCCTCTGTCAGATCCTGTGCTACTCCGTGCAGCTGCAGAGATGCTAGCCTCTGCCCTGCACCCCTAGTCTTAGCAGTCAACAGCAGAGCGGACAATAGAACTCCTACAGAACCTGAGCCTGTGTAGCTGCCGAACCTCCTCAACTCCACCTCCCCTGGTCTCAGTATTCAGCAGACTCCATCCCTCCTCTGGTCCTCCTCCAGATCCTGCACTTTTTGCTTCCCAGCTCCACCCTCAGCAGCACAAGGTAAGAGGGGGGCACTGTGATTTTAAGGGAGGGTGGGGGACTCCTGACCGTGGAGGGAGGCTCAAGACATCTAATGTAAGGAGGAGGGGTGGGGTGCTTTGAACATCTAGTCTTACAGATACAACAGGCTTTTTGAGGGCAGCTATAATGCTGATACAACCCACGATGAAATTTATTTTGGCACCCATCTTTGTATATGGTAGTATTCACAGCACTCTTCACTGGAGACCTCCGAAAGCCATGATTTTGAGGTGGGTTCAAAAACATTTGACCATTTCCTAGCCATGATGTTCCAGCATCCACATACTTTGTGTATTTAGCTCTATAAATGGATTTGGAAATGAACGGAGGTTGGATGACAAACGGAGGGATAATTCATTATTACCATAACCTGATCAGGCCCAATATCTGACACGCTTGACCTATACTAGGCTTCTACCTAGTGTCTTCAGTGGATAACTCTTCCTCGTATGAGATCACTACATCAGCGGCTGATATGCAACGCCTTACGGGATGTGTAGGCTGGACAACGGTGTTCCTTCTGAGCTGCTTTAGAACACTTATTGACTTGTATTGGAACAAAGACCGTATGGAGACATTCCCATATACAAATACGTAAAATAGATTACGTACAGGGAACCAGTAATGGCAGATCTTTCAACAAACCCACATGCTGGTCGTACAACTGGCTTCCGTTTCAGAGACTTGTTGACCAGTTAGGTGTACCCAGGAGTCGAGTTCTCTTCTGGTGTCCAGGTACACAAGGGTCCTGTGTCAGGGGGCTTCTGAGTGGTCACACTACAGACAATCCATGTATCTAATCTACTTTTTCCGCCATCCCTGACGAGTCGTCTGCAGGTTGTTCTGTAACACCATCCATCTCCATAAATATGATCTGCTGCGTTCCGCCTGAGCGGCTTTAATTAAAAAGAACGAAGTGACAGCTAAGGGAGTATTGACCCGGGAGGAGACGGGAGGATTTATTACACATAAGAGAGAGACTGACCAGACCTTCAGCAGCATGTACTACAAACATAACACCGTACAGCAGTTCGGGATGTACACACCCTGCAGACAGAGGAAGAACCACAAGGTTTGCCCCGGGATATACACGCTCAGTGGACTTGGAGGACCGGCAGAGTTCAGCCCGGGGTAGACGGGCAAGGGAGGACCGGCAGAGTTCAGCCCGGGGTAGACGGGCAAGGGAGGACCGGCAGAGTTCAGCCCGGGGTAGACGGGCAAGGGAGGACCGGCAGAGTTCAGCCCGGGGTAGACGGGCAAGGGAGGACCGGCAGAGTTCAGCCCGGGGTAGACGGGCAAGGGAGGACCGGCAGAGTTCAGCCCGGGGTAGACGGGCAAGGGAGGACCGGCAGAGTTCAGCCCGGGGTAGACGGGCAAGGGAGGACCGGCAGAGTTCAGCCCGGGGTAGACGGGCAAGGGAGGACCGGCAGAGTTCAGCCCGGGGTAGACGGGCAAGGGAGGACCGGCAGAGTTCAGCCCGGGGTAGACGGGCAAGGGAGGACCGGCAGAGTTCAGCCCGGGGTAGACGGGCAAGGGAGGACCGGCAGAGTTCAGCCCGGGGTAGACGGGCAAGGGAGGACCGGCAGAGTTCAGCCCGGGGTAGACGGGCAAGGGAGGACCGGCAGAGTTCACCCCGGGGTAGACGGGCAAGGGAGGACCGGCAGAGTTCACCCCGGGGTAGACGGGCAAGGGAGGACCGGCAGAGTTCACCCCGGGGTAGACGGGCAAGGGAGGACCGGCAGAGTTCACCCCGGGGTAGACGGGCAAGGGAGGACCGGCAGAGTTCACCCCGGGGTAGACGGGCAAGGGAGGACCGGCAGAGTTCACCCCGGGGTAGACGGGCAAGGGAGGACCGGCAGAGTTCACCCCGGGGTAGACGGGCAAGGGAGGACCGGCAGAGTTCAGCCCGGGGTAGACGGGCAAGGGAGGACCGGCAGAGTTCAGCCCGGGGTAGACGGGCAAGGGAGGACCGGCAGAGTTCACCCCGGGGTAGACGGGCAAGGGAGGACCGGCAGAGTTCACCCCGGGGTAGACGGGCAAGGGAGGACCGGCAGAGTTCACCCCGGGGTAGACGGGCAAGGGAGGACCGGCAGAGTTCACCCCGGGGTAGACGGGCAAGGGAGGACCGGCAGAGTTCACCCCGGGGTAGACGGGCAAGGGAGGACCGGCAGAGTTCACCCCGGGGTAGACGGGCAAGGGAGGACCGGCAGAGTTCACCCCGGGGTAGACGGGCAAGGGAGGACCGGCAGAGTTCAGCCCGGGGTAGACGGGCAAGGGAGGACCGGCAGAGTTCACCCCGGGGTAGACGGGCAAGGGAGGACCGGCAGAGTTCACCCCGGGGTAGACGGGCAAGGGAGGACCGGCAGAGTTCACCCCGGGGTAGACGGGCAAGGGAGGACCGGCAGAGTTCACCCCGGGGTAGACGGGCAAGGGAGGACCGGCAGAGTTCACCCCGGGGTAGACGGGCAAGGGAGGACCGGCAGAGTTCACCCCGGGGTAGACGGGCAAGGGAGGACCGGCAGAGTTCACCCCGGGGTAGACGGGCAAGGGAGGACCGGCAGAGTTCACCCCGGGGTAGACGGGCAAGGGAGGACCGGCAGAGTTCACCCCGGGGTAGACGGGCAAGGGAGGACCGGCAGAGTTCACCCCGGGGTAGACGGGCAAGGGAGGACCGGCAGAGTTCACCCCGGGGTAGACGGGCAAGGGAGGACCGGCAGAGTTCACCCCGGGGTAGACGGGCAAGGGAGGACCGGCAGAGTTCACCCCGGGGTAGACGGGCAAGGGAGGACCGGCAGAGTTCACCCCGGGGTAGACGGGCAAGGGAGGACCGGCAGAGTTCACCCCGGGGTAGACGGGCAAGGGAGGACCGGCAGAGTTCACCCCGGGGTAGACGGGCAAGGGAGGACCGGCAGAGTTCACCCCGGGGTAGACGGGCAAGGGAGGACCGGCAGAGTTCACCCCGGGGTAGACGGGCAAGGGAGGACCGGCAGAGTTCACCCCGGGGTAGACGGGCAAGGGAGGACCGGCAGAGTTCACCCCGGGGTAGACGGGTAAGGGAGGACCAGCAACATTTATCACAGGATATATAGTTGTGCTCAAAAGCTAGCACACTCTTTCAGAAATTGAGAAATGTTGGCATGGACATTGGACATTGGCCCTGAGCAAAAAAGGTTTTCCTCCCCTGGAATGTTTGGCCTTGTTACAGACACACAAGGTGACACACACGGGTTAAAATGGAAATTAAAAGGTTAATTCCCACATCTGTGGCTTTTTAAATTGCAATTAGTGTCAGTGTGCAAATAGTCTGTGAGTTTGTTAGCTCTCATGTGGATGCACTGAGAAGGCTAGATACTGAGCCATGGGGAGCAGAAAGGAAGTGTCAAAAGACCTGCGTAACAAGGTAATGGAACTTTATGGACTGGATGGACTTTTTGTCTTTTCAGCCAGACTAACTATGGAACTATGTTTATAAAGATGGAATAGGATATGAAAAGATATCCAAAGCCTTGAATATGCTGGTCAGTGCTGTTCAATCATTTATTTATAAAAGGAAAGGTTTCTTCACAGTGAGAGCTGTGAAAATGTGGAATAGACTCCCTCAAGAGTTGGTTGTGGCCAGCTCAGTGGATTGCTGTACGAAAGTCCTGGATTCTTTCTTGGATACACAGAATATAACATTTATAGGGAAAGTTGATCCAGGGAATATCCGATTGCCTCACGAGGGATCAGGAAGGAATTTTTTCCCCTGCAGGAGCAAATTGGATCATGCTTTGCTGGGTTTTTTGTCTTCCTCTGGATCATCTGTGGGTGGAGGATTATAACTGTTTTTTTTTTATGGTTAAACTGGATGGACTTTGGTCTTTTTTCAGCCAGACTAACTATGTAACTTATTAAGAGAAGTGGAAAATTTGGGGATTTTGATACCAATCCAAGGTCGGATAGACAAAGAAAGATTGCAGCCACAACTGCCAGAATTGTTCGGGAGATTATTTATATATACAGTCAGGTCCATAAATATTGGGACATCGAAACAATTCTAACATTTTTGGCTCTATACACCACCACAATGGATTTGAAATGAAACAAACAAAATGTGCTTTAACTGCAGACTGTCAGCTTTAATTTGAGGGTATTTACATCCAAATTAGGTGAACGGTGTAGGAATTACAACAGTTTGCATATGTGCCTCCCAGTTGTTAATGGACCAAAAGTAATGGGAACAACTGGCTTCTCAGCTGTTCCATGGCCAGGTGTGTGTTATTCCCTCATTATCCCAATTACAATGAGCAGGTAAAAGGTCCAGAGATCATTTCAAGTGTGCTTTTTGCATTTGGAATCTGTTGCTGTCAACTCTCAAGATGAGATCCAAAAGAGCTGTCACTGTCAGTGAAGCAAGCCATCATTAGGCTGAAAAAACAAAACAAACCCATCAGAGAGATAGCAAAAACATTAGGCGTGGCCAAAACAACTGTTTGGAACATTCTTAAAAAGAGGGAACGCACCGGTGAGCTCAGCAACACCAAAAGACCTGGAAGACCACGGAAAACAACTGTGGTGGATGACCGAAGAAATCTTTCCCTGGTGAAGAAAACACCTTTCACAACAGTTGGCCAGATCAAGAACACTCTCCAGGAGGTAGGTGTATGTGTGTCAAAGTCACCAATCAAGAGAAGACTTCACCAGAGTGAATACAGAAGGTTCACCACAAGATGGAAACCATTGGTGAGCCTCAAAAACAGGAAGGCCAGATTAGAGTTTGCCAAACGACATGTAAAAAAGCCTTCACAGTTCTGGAACAACATCCTATGGACAGATGAGACCAAGATCAACTTGTACCAGAGTGATGGGAAGAGAAGAGAATGGAGAAGGAAAGGAACTGCTCATGATCCTAAGCATACCACCTCATCAGTGAAGCATGGTGGTGGTAGTGTCATGGCGTGGGCATGTATGGCTGCCAATGGAACTGGTTCTCTTGTATTTATTGATGATGTGACTGCTGACAAAAGCAGCAGGATGAATTGTGAAGTGTTTCGGGAATATTATCTGCTCATATTCAGCCAAATGCTTCACAACTCATTGGACGCTTCACAGTGCAGATGGACAATGACCCAAAGCAGACTGCAAAAGCAACCAAAGAGTTTTTTAAGGGAAAGAAGTGGAATGTTATGCAATGGCCAAGTCAATCACCTGACCTGAATCGGATTGAGCATGCATTTCACTTGCTGAAGACAAAACTGAAGGGAAAATGCCCCAAGAACAAGCAGGAACTGAAGACAGTTGCAGTAGAGGCCTGGCAGAGCATCACCAGGGATGAAACCCAACGTCTGGTGATGTCTATGCGTTCCAGACTTCAGGCTGTAATTGACTGCAAAGGATTTGCAACCAAGTATTAAAAAGTGAAAGTTTGATTTATGATTATTATTCTGTCCCATTACTTTTGGTCCCTTAACAAGTGGGAGGCACATATGCAAACTGTTGTAATTCCTACACCGTTCACCTGATTTGGGTGTAAATACCCTCAAATTAAAGCTGACAGTCTGCAGTTAAAGCACATCTTGTTTGTTTAATTTCAAATACATTGTGGTGGTGTATAGAGCCAAAAATGTTAGAATTGTGTCGATGTCCCAATATTTATGGACCTGACTGTGTGTGTGGATATATATATATATATATACATACATACACATATATACACACACACACACACACATATATATGCACACACGTAGTGCAAAGAAAATCTCCCTCACACCATGACACCATCACCACCAGCCTGAATCGTTGATACAAGGGAGGCTGGATCCATGCTTTCAAGTTGTTTATGCCAAATTTTGACCCTACCATTTGAATGTTGCAGCAACCAGCCTGCCCATTCTCCTCTGACATCAACAAGGCATTTCCCTCCACACAACTGCCACAGACTGATTATTTTCTCTTTTTCGGACCATTCTCTGTAAACCCTAGAGATGGTTGTGAGTGAAAATCCCAGCAGATCAGCAGATTTTTAAATACTCAGACCAGCCCGTCTGGCACTAACAACCATGCCATGTTCAAAGTCACCTAAATCCCCTTTCTTCCCCATTCTGATGCTCGGTTTGAACTTCAGCAAGTTGTCTTCACCACATCTAGATGGCAAAATGTATTGAGTTGCTGCCATGGGATTGGCTGATTTAGCAATTTGTGTTACCAAGCAAGTCAACAGGTGGGCTTAATAAAGTGACTGGTGAGTGTATGTATACACATGTAAAGTGCTGCGCAAATAGACCTGTAATATATAAATACACACTTTATGGATTGGGGGGGGGGGACCAGCAGGTACACCATGAAAACAGAAATCACACAAATGGCCTGATCTTACCTTGCAGACGGTCATCTCCGAGATATCTGTAGGAAAACCAGAAAATCCAATTACATTGTTGTTGTGAGAGAACACAATACATGGCTACATAAATCTCAGGAGGCCAGAAGCGAACACACCTACAGAAGAATACAGGTCTTATGTTATGTTGGCAGTTACACACACTTTCAGAATAACCATCAAGAAGAATGTCGATTTGCAGCACATGTAATGCTGTGCTCTCTCTGGGCTGGACAGCACATGTAATGCTGGGCTCTCTCTGGGCTGGACAGCACATGTAATGCTGGGCTCTCTGGACTGTACAGTAAATATAATGCTGGGCTCTCTCCGGGCTGGACAGCACATGTAATGCTGGGCTCTCTCCGGGCTGGACAGCACATGTAATGCTGGGCTCTCTCCGGGCTGGACAGCACATGTAATGCTGGGCTCTCTCCGGGCTGGACAGCACATGTAATGCTGGGCTCTCTCCGGGCTGGACAGCACATGTAATGCTGGGCTCTCTCCGGGCTGGACAGCACATGTAATGCTGGGCTCTCTCCGGGCTGGACAGCACATGTAATGCTGGGCTCTCTCCGGGCTGGACAGCACATGTAATGCTGGGCTCTCTCCGGGCTGGACAGCACATGTAATGCTGGGCTCTCTCCGGGCTGGACAGCACATGTAATGCTGGGCTCTCTCCGGGCTGGACAGCACATGTAATGCTGGGCTCTCTCCGGGCTGTAGCGGTGTACAGAAAATGTAATGCTGGGCTCTCTCTGGGCTGTACAGTAAATGTAATGCTGGGCTCTCTCCGGGCTGGACAGCACATGTAATGCTGGGCTCTCTCCGGGCTGGACAGCACATGTAATGCTGGGCTCTCTCCGGGCTGGACAGCACATGTAATGCTGGGCTCTCTCCGGGCTGGACAGCACATGTAATGCTGGGCTCTCTCCGGGCTGGACAGCACATGTAATGCTGGGCTCTCTCCGGGCTGGACAGCACATGTAATGCTGGGCTCTCTCCGGGCTGGACAGCACATGTAATGCTGGGCTCTCTCCGGGCTGGACAGCACATGTAATGCTGGGCTCTCTCCGGGCTGGACAGCACATGTAATGCTGGGCTCTCTCCGGGCTGGACAGCACATGTAATGCTGGGCTCTCTCCGGGCTGTACAGTAAATGTAATGCTGGGCTGTACAGTAAATGTAATGCTGGGCTCTCTCTGGGCTGTAGCGGTGTACAGAAAATGTAATGCTGGGCTCTCTGGGCTGTACAGTAAATGTAATGCTGGGCTCTCTGGGCTGTACAGTAAATGTAATGCTGGGCTCTCTCTGGGCTGTACAGAAAATGTAACGCTGGGCTCTCTCTGGGCTGTACAGTAAATGTAACGCTGGGCTCTCTCTGGGCTGTACAGTAAATGTAACGCTGGGCTCTCTCTGGGCTGTACAGTAAATGTAACGCTGGGCTCTCTCTGGGCTGTACAGTAAATGTAACGCTGGGCTCTCTCTGGGCTGTACAGTAAATGTAATGCTGGGCTCTCTCTGGGCTGTAGTGATGTACAGTAAATGTAATGCTGGGCTCTCTCTGGGCTGTACAGTAAATGTAATGCTGGGCTCTCTCTGGGCTGTAGAGTAAATGTAATGCTGGGCTCTCTCCGGGCTGTACAGTAAACGTAATGCTGGGCTCTCTCTGGGCTGTACAGTAAATGTAATGCTGGGCTCTCTCTGGGCTGTAGTGGTGTACAGTAAATGTAATGCTGGGCTCTCTCTGGGCTGTAGTGGTGGACAGTAAATGTAATGCTGGGCTCTCTGGGCTGTACAGTAAATGTAACGCTGGGCTCTCTCTGGGCTGTACAGTAAATGTAATGCTGGGCTCTCTGGGCTGTACAGTAAATGTAATGCTGGGCTCTCTGGGCTGTACAGTAAATGTAATGCTGGGCTCTCTCTGGGCTGTACAGTAAATGTAATGCTGGGCTCTCTCTGGGCTGTACAGTAAATGTAATGCTGGGCTCTCTCTGGGCTGTAGTGATGTACAGTAAATGTAATGCTGGGCTCTCTCTGGGCTGTACAGTAAATGTAATGCTGGGCTCTCTCTGGGCTGTAGAGTAAATGTAATGCTGGGCTCTCTCCGGGCTGTACAGTAAACGTAATGCTGGGCTCTCTCTGGGCTGTACAGTAAATGTAATGCTGGGCTCTCTCTGGGCTGTACAGTAAATGTAATGCTGGGCTCTCTGGGCTGTACAGTAAATGTAATGCTGGGCTCTCTCTGGGCTGTACAGTAAATATAATGCTGGGCTCTCTCCGGGCTGGACAGTAAATGTAATGCTGGGCTCTCTCCGGGCTGGACAGTAAATGTAATGCTGGGCTCTCTCTGGGCTGTACAGTAAATGTAACGCTGGGCTCTCTCTGGGCTGTACAGTAAATGTAACGCTGGGCTCTCTCTGGGCTGTACAGTAAATGTAACGCTGGGCTCTCTCTGGGCTGGACAGTAAATGTAATGCTGGGCTCTCTCTGGGCTGTACAGTAAATGTAATGCTGGGCTCTCTCTGGGCTGTACAGTAAATGTAATACTGGGATCTCTCTGGGCTGTGGTGGTGTACAGTAAATGTAATGCTGGGCTCTCTCTGGGCTGTAGTGGTGGACAGTAAATGTAATGCTGGGCTCTCTGGGCTGTACAGTAAATGTAACGCTGGCTCTCTCTGGGCTGGACAGTAAATGTAATGCTGGGCTCTCTCTGGGCTGTACAGTAAATGTAATGCTGGGCTCTCTCTGGGCTGTACAGTAAATGTAATACTGGGATCTCTCTGGGCTGTGGTGGTGTACAGTAAATGTAATGCTGGGCTCTCTCTGGGCTGTACAGTAAATGTAATGCTGGGCTCTCTCCGGGCTGTACAGTAAATGTAATGCTGGGCTCTCTCTGGGCTGTACAGTAAATGTAATGCTGGGCTCTCTCTGGGCTGTACAGTAAATGTAATGCTGGGCTCTCTCTGGGCTGTACAGTAAATGTAATGCTGGGCTCTCTCTGGGCTGTACAGTAAACGTAATGCTGGGCTCTCTCTGGGCTGTACAGTAAACGTAATGCTGGGCTCTCTCTGGGCTGTGGCATTGTACATAATTCTTCCATATTCAGGCCGGTGTCCTCATCTCACAAACACATGCTGTGCTCATGCTGCCACTCACACTGCGCCCCCCCCCCCCCCCAACCGGGAGAACTGCTGACAAGGCAGAATTCAAGATCGGTTTCTGAACCTGCTATCAAATCCCAGCAATCCCCTGCTGCACAGATCCAAAGACAGAGCCATATGACAGCCTGCAGAAATATAGAACCCATCTGATTTCACACTCAAAAGTAAGAAATATTCTTTTATTTTCTCCTAGAAAAGCAGAGCTGAAGGTTTCACTGTGCGGTGTTTACTTTGAAATCATGTCTTCATCAAGTTGAATGGGAGTATTTTTAATGGTGAGCGGCTCAAAAATATCTGAGCACAAACAGGAGGTGACCATTAGAGAAAACAGCACGTCAAAGCAAATCAGTAGACCCAGGAGGTACAACAGCTGAAGACATACCCAGATTGACTATCAATAGACCCGGGAAGTACAACAGCTGAAGTTATACCCAGATCGAGTATTAGTAGATTCAGGAAGTACAACAACTGAAGTTATACCCAGATCGACTATCAGTAGACCCGGGAAGTACAACAGCTGAAGTTGTACTTCCTGGGTCTACTCGATCTGGGTATAACTTCAGCTGTTGTACTTCCCGGGTCTACCGATAGTCGATCTGGGTAGAACAGCTGAAGTTATACCCAGATCGACTATCATTAGACCCGGGAAGTACAACAGCTTAAATTATACCCAGATCGATTATCAGTTGACCTTGGAGGTACAACAGCTAAAGTTATACCCAGACCAACTATCATTAGACCTGGGAAGTACAACAGCTTAAATTGTACCTCCTAGATCTATGGATACTCGATCTGGGTATAATTTAAGCTGTTGTACTTCCCGGGTCTACTGATAGTCGATCTGGGTATAACTTCAGCTGTAGTACCTCCTAGATCTACTGATACGCGATCTGGGTATAACAGCTGAAGCTTTACCTAGATAGATCATCAATAGACCCGGGAGATACAACAGCTGAAGTTATACCCAGATCGAGTATCAGTAGATCTAGGAGGTACAACAGATGAAGCTTTACCCAGATCAATTAGTTTACCTTGGAGGAACAACAGCTGAAGCTATACCCAGATCGATTATCAGTTGACCTTGGAGGTACAACAGCTGAAGTTGTACCTCCTAGATCTACTCATACTTCATCTGGGCATAACTTCAGCTGTTGTACCTCCAAGGTCAACTGATAATCGATCTGGGTATAGCTTCACCTGTTGTACCTCCTAGATTTACTGACACTCGATCTGGGTATAATTTCAGCTGTTGTACCTCCCGGGTCTACTGATAGTCGATCTGGGTATAACTTCAGCTGTTGTACCTCCCAGGTCTATTGATAATCGATCTGGGTATAGCTTCACCTGTTGTACCTCCTAGATTTACTGACACTCGATCTGGGTATAATTTCAGCTGTTGTACCTCCCGGGTCTACTGATAGTCGATCTGGGTATAACTTCAGCTGTTGTACCTCCCAGGTCTATTGATAATCGATCTGGGTATAGCGTTAGCTGTTATACCCAGATCGAGTATCAGTAGATCTAGGAGGTACAACAGCTGAAGCTATACCCAGATCGATTATCAATAGACTTGGGAGGTACAACAGATGAAGTTCTACCCAGATTGACTATCCATAGACTCAGGAGGTACAACTTCAGCTGTTGTACCTCCAAGGTCAACTGATAATCCATCTGGGTATAGCTTCAACTGTTGTTCCTTCAAGGTAAACTAATTGATCTGGGTAAAGCTTCATCTGTTGTACCTCCTAGATCTACAGATGCTCGATCTGGGTATAACTTCAGCTGTTGTACCTCCCGGGTCTATTGATAATCTATCTGGGTAAAGCTTCAGCTGTTATACCCAGATCGAGTATCAGTAGATCTAGGAGGTACAACAGCTGAATCTATACCCAGATGGATTATCAGTTGACCTTGGAGGTACAACAGCTGACGTTGTACCTCCTGGGTCTATGGATAGTCAATTTGGGTAGAACTTCAGCTGTTGCACCTTCAGGGTCTACTGATTGTCGATCTGAGTAGAACAGCTGAAGTTATACCCAGATCGACGATCAGTCAACCCAAAAATACAGTAGCTAACATTATACGCAGATCAACAATAAGTAGACCCAGGAGATAATGCAGCTAAAGTTATATCCAGGCCATGTTTGGAGGAAATGATGGCTTTGGTCAGGTAGGTTGTCCATTGAAAGAAGAGTTTTTGGGTCTACAACCTCCCATCCTTTCTGTTGTCTTTAAATGCACAGGAAAAGCTGAGATTTTACAAAAACTTCAGCTACAGATATGGATTCATCCACTGTTCTGATCTTTGTCTTTCTTAGGTGGTTATTGAATCATCATAGGCTTAGTTTGAATGTTTTGAAGTAAGATTTATTCATAAACCGCGAGATTTTTCTATAGAAGAATTCAATATCTTACATTTTAATGGGGTTCAATAGGACTTTAAACACGTCAAGAAAGCCATTGTGTCATTGTTAATGAATGGGCCTCTTGGTAGCACCCAGACGGTAGCAGACCTCCAGAGCTCCTTAGTCTGTCCCATTGTGTTCCCTCCAGTCTATAAATCCAGGATGTGATCTACAGATACGTCTCCTTTCCATGTGTGCGCGGAGAGATAAGAGGCTGCAGAGCACCGTAATGATTTTGGTGTCACTGGATGATAAATGGCTGACTCTTCAGAAGGTGAAGAGACTGGGCTGTACAATAGATGCCAGTCTATAGACATCTCCTCTATGTGACCCCTCCATGACACAGGTCAGCCCCTGAGGTACCGCCATGTACAGTTTACGAAGAAAGAGGATGATGGCCAAAGCATGGAGATCACCTGAATACCCCAGACTAGAGTAGTGGGGGGGGGGGGGGGGGGGCAGACGCTGGCTCAGTGGGTAAAGAAACTGAGACATTAGTACTGTGACCATGGAGGGAATGTTCTTGGACAAACACAAGATGAACAAAAAGTGACGTCCATCAAACTGCTGGTGGTCCATAGTGAGGGTGGCTGATAACCGTCACGGCTTCTTGGTGTTTTCCCAAAGATCGGGACTGGAATGGAAACGGGTAAATAGGTTCTACTAAAAAGGACCGGCTGTGAGGGGAATACATCAGTAAATTATACAAGAATTACCCTAAATCTACCTTTTGTCTTGAATTCCTTCCAAAATGTAGCAGTGTAATTCTTGTGCCCAGACACTCCCACTATCTGTGCATGTTCTGTGCCCAGACACTGCTGATAGCCCCGGACCGGCCTACAAAAAGGCGACGCAGGGCCCCCTGACCGGCCTACAAAAAGGCGACGCAGGGCCCCCTGACCGGCCTACAAAAAGGGGACGCAGGGCCCCCTGACCGGCCTACAAAAAGGGGACGCAGGGCCCCCTGACCGGCCTACAAAAAGGGGACGCAGGGCCCCCTGACCGGCCTACAAAAAGGGGACGCAGGGCCCCCTGACCGGCCTACAAAAAGGGGACGCAGGGCCCCCTGACCGGCCTACAAAAAGGGGACGCAGGGCCCCCTGACTGGCCTACAAAAAGGGGGCGCAGGGCCCCCTGACTGGCCTACAAAAAGGGGGCGCAGGGCCCCCTGACCGGCCTACAAAAAGGGGGCGCAGGGCCCCCTGACCGGCCGAGGGCCCCCTGACCGGCCTACAAAGGGGCACAGGGCCCCCTGACCGGCCTACAAAGGGGCACAGGGCCCGCTGACCGGCCTACAAAGAGGCACAGGGCCCCCTGACCGGCCTACAAAGAGGCACAGGGCCCCCTGACCGGCCTACAAAGGGGCACAGGGCTCAGGAACACCAACAGTTTGGAAAGGACAGTAAGGGGCAGAAGTGTAAAAAAGTGAAAAGAAAGTGAAAGAGTGCAGCTCAGACACAGGTACAGAGGGTGCACCATGGACAGCAGAGGACAGGGAAGATCCAGGCATTGCTTTCCTGCAATTCAGGGGTATTTGAGGTTCACATCAAATCAGCAGATTCCTATTTGCGTCATCGGGGCCATGAGATGACTCTTCTGCGGCCGAGTGTCTGACTTTCTGTCTTTGAGCACAGCAGGTACTAAGAAGATGCTTTTGGACTGCAGAGAGTGCGGCTCACACTTGGGTCTACACAATCCCTAACCCAAGCCGATGCGGAGCAGTCCTGGCAGAGCCGGGGCGGTGGGGTAGAGGAATGAGACAATAGTGTGAGGTCCCATGAGGACGGAAGGAAGTCCCAGCTGCGGAGTGCCTCAGGCCGATAATAGGAGATAAGTGGATCTTTAATGGCCGTTAATGTCTGCTGGAATAACTGCCCCCCAGAGACCGGACTACCCAAGCGGAGTCCATCAATCACTGCCGGGACTGTAGAAGGAAGACGGCCAACTGCCCAACCACATTATCCTAGATTATGTACACACCAATACACTACCAGAGAACCAACTCCCCATACAAAGCCTATTACTCACGGTAAGCTCAGCAGGACGTTTTTTCTACATAGAGGACCAACAGCACACGCCATGCCGAGATCCATCACCTGAACACTACAAATCGGCATCATGTGACCCGCAGTATGAAGCCAGGAGGTGAGGCTGGGGCAGCACAGTACCGAGACGCATCCTATACTCCAATATATTGTTTCTTATTAACCCTTTCGCCGATCGCACATCCTATAAATCCTGGGATGTGGCGGGCGAACACACCGCAGATGTGACAATGGGGGGAGATGGAGAGACGGGGGCTCTCATCCATGTAATCAGCATCTGGATAGTCTGTAATGGTGATCAGACGTCACAATGGAGAGCTGGTAAAACATGTAAGAATTACTCTGGAGGGGAAGGGGGTGGGGGGTCTCCTTTCCGCTCTACTGACCCCAGCAGGGAGGAAGGAACAATAGAGGAGGCCTCGGCTCAATGTCCTGCAATTTACAGAGCAATCATTACCCAGAATCCTCTGCTGTGACTACAGACAAAGGCTGCCTGGATGTGGCAGACACATAATGCGCAATCTCCGCACCTAGATCAAATCCTCGCATCACTATCAGAGGATGTAAAGCCGGCTTCGTTCATCTGCCTGTATGTGTGGGTACCAAGTAACAGCAATCCCCCCCTCACCCCATGGAGTGTGGTCTGCACATGCTCATCCATCGTACAAGATCCTATGTGCCTGTAGAAGTGGAAAACGACATTAATACTGCGATGTGTAAATGATCTTCTGTATATAAAAAGGTGTGAGGTCACCATGTGCTCATCCAGTGATGGAAACTCCATATAAAAGCCTGTGAGCCTTCAGATTGTATGCTGCCTAGACCACTGGTAGGATGGATTAAGAAGGTGGTGTGAGGGCGCCCTCTACAGACAGCACAGCATGAAGGTGTACGGTGGCGTGAGGGTGTCTTCTAGAGATAGCACAGCATGAAGGTGTAAGGTGGCGTGAGGGCGCCCTCTAGAGATAGCACAGCATGACGGTGTAAGGTGGCGTGAGGGCGCCCTATAGATAGCACAGCATGAAGGCGTAAGGCCCCCTCTAGATAGCACAGCATGAAGACGTAAGGTGGCGTGAGGGCGCCCTCTACAGATAGCACAGCATGAAGGTGTAAGGTGGCGTGAGGGCGCCCTCTACAGATAGCACAGCAGGAAGGCGGCGTGAAGGCGCCCTATAGAGATAGCACAGCATGAAGGTGTAAAGTGGCGTGAGGGCGCCCTCTACAGATAGCACAGCATGAATGTGTAAGGTGGTGTGAGGGCGCCCTCTAGAGATAGCACAGCATGAAGGCGTAAGGTGGCGTGAGGGCGCCCTCTACAGATAGCACAGCATAAAGGCGTAAGGTGGCGTGAGGGCACCCTCTACAGATAGCACAGCATAAAGGCGTAAGGTGGCGTGAGGGCACCCTCTACAGATAGCACAGCATAAAGGTGTAAGGTGGCATGAGGGCGCCCTCTACAGATAGCACAGCAGGAAGGTGGCGTGAGGGCGCCCTATAGAGATAGCACAGCATGAAGGTGTAAAGTGGCGTGAGGGCGCCCTCTACAGATAGCACAGCATGAAGGCGTAAGGTGGCGTGAGGGCGCCCTCTACAGATAGCACAGCATGAAGGCGTAAGGTGGCGTGAGGGCGCCCTCTACAGATAGCACAGCATGAAGGCGTAAGGTGGCGTGAGGGCGCCCTCTACAGATAGCACAGCATGAAGGTGTAAGGTGGTGTGAGGGCGCACAGTATAGAGTAAGGTGTGAGCTGCTGGAAGAGTGCTTTACGGGCAGCAAAGTATGAAGCATTGGAGGCGGTGCAAGAACACCCTCTGGGGGAAGCATAGTATGACGCAAGGCAAAAGGTCATGTAAGAGTGCTTTACAGAGCATCATGTGCAGACGCAAGTTCATCCCTTTGATCTGCAGCTGAATGAAAATGTTACTTTGTATCTCCCGTCTGATCGATGTTTATAAACAATGTTACTTTGTATCTTTCTTTCTATATCCCGTCTGATCAATATTTATAAAACAATGTTACTTTGTATCTTTCCATCTCCCGTCTGATCAAAGTAACATTGTTTATAAAACATTGATCAGATGGGATATAGACAGAAAGATACAAAGTAACATTGTTTATAAACATTGATTACACGGGCGATTGATCGATGTTTATGAACAATGTTACTTTGTATCTTTCTATCTCCCGTGTAATCGATGTTTAGAAACAATGTTTCTTTGTATCGGTCTGTCTATAGTCCGTCTGATCAATGTTTATAAACAATGTTACTTTGATCAGACGGGAGATGGAGAGATACAAAGTAACATTGTTTATAAACATCGATCAGACGGAATATAGACAGATACAAAGTAACATTGTTTATAAACATCGATTACACGGGAGATAGAAAAATACAAAGTAACATTGTTCATAAATATCAATCAGACAGGAGATACAAATGTTACTTTGTATCTTTCTATCGCCCGTCTGATCGATGTTTATAAACAATGTTACTTTGTATCTTTCTATCTACCGTCTGATCGATGTTTATATACAATGTTACTTTGATCAGACAGGAGATGGAAAGATACAATGTTTATAAACAATGTTACTTTGTATCGATCTCCGGTTTGATCAATGTTTATAAACATTGTTGGATTTGGTGAGCTGGGTGTGTGTGGGAAATGGCAAGGAGAACACGTGCAGGTATTCCAGCTCATAGGATAGCTTGGGGACTCTGCATGTGTAGGAATCCCCTGGCTGCTCCAGAGCCCTCTGACGGCACCAGATTACATGCAAGATTTGTACCTGCCTGTTGTATCCAGCCAGATAGATTTAGAGGAGTCTCCCTCTAGTAGTGGCTGGTGGTACTGCAGGCTGTTTCACAACCTTGTTTTACCTTCCCAAAGCCTCCCTCTCCTCCAGAAGACCTTGCTTCAGTTAGCAAATCCTTGGGCATGATCCTGGACAATGCTGTATTTACACACAAACCCCCAGCTCATGTTTTGACAGCTGGGATTGGTGGCAGGCACAAGGGGCAGTGGGGGAGGAGAAGGCGTACTACATACGTCCGCTGTTCTACCATACAGTTTTTATGGGGCATGTGTGGTACGCCTGGTGTCCACTGCTGGTTAAAGAGACAAAACCTGGGAAATATTCACCACCACACATCGGATCAACCATTCGTATTCACGTTAACTCCATCATGTCCGCTCCAAGGACTGCTACCAACATGTTTCGCCCATTAGGATTGGTCAAATGGAGGGAGCCTACGTATACCTGGTGCCAAGTATAAAAATCAAGAGACCTGATACCGTTTGAAGCGTATGCTGATCCAAGGAGGAGGATTTATATTTTTTCCTCCACATTGGATTTGTGAGCAGAGATTTTTTTGGAATTGCCATAGTCCCCCAGGGTACAAGTGATGGTGGGAAAGTGCTACTTGGAGCTGAGCATCATTATACAGAGGAGGATCCACGCAGAGGAATTCATCTCCTGGACCATGACCACCTCCAAGGGTGGTATGCAACTTTTTTGACCCCCGATAGGACTCAAAATATCTGCCCAGGGTTCACTTCTACAACACAGCAGAGTGTCTACCGCTGGAGCTCCCATCCTACTAAGGGTCATTAGACACCGCCCCTAAATGCTATACAACATGGACCTACAGGGACCAATCAACACACAGAGAGGATGGCATTTTCTACAGCAGAAGCTGCATTCTCTGTCCATCTTCATCTACACAAGATACACTTTAATCACTAGCTCTGATCTGAAGTTTAAGTTGAAGGGTTAAAAGTCGGCCATACATGGATTAACATTGCCGAGTTGGCCGAATTTCTATCCATGTATGGGCAGGCCAACTGTACCCAAGTCGATCCATCGACGCGTTTCGGCTGAAGGCCTTTTTCGTAGCAATGCTTCAGCATGTTACTGCTGTAGCCTTCCATGTAGCCAACAAAAATACCAATTGAGGTTACAAAGTAGCTGGCTTCAGGGACAGGGGTCCCCTAATTTTCTAAAAAAAAAAGGGCCAGATTACAGTCCTTCAGACTGTGGGGGGGGGGCCGGATTGTGGCCAGTGGGAGTTGAATTTGTCCTGGAGTCAGTGGAAGTAAGCAGTGAAATTTTGACATTAGGGAGGAGCAGCAGTGCCCAGTCGCTGCCGCCCCTGTGGGAACAGCAGTGCCCCGTTCATTGCTATCAGTGGGAGAAGAGTGCTCCAAGGGCTATGTAAAAGGCAAGCAACCACCGGGCCGCAGTTTGAAGACCACTGTTGTACATTTATGTACCTTTTTCTTCTTTGGGAGGGTGCATGTGATCAACACAGGACCAATCAGCACTGTCCAGACAGGGGATATGCAGCCTCATAGGACAGTCAGGGCAGAGAAAAAAAAAAAAAAAGAAGAAGACTCCTACACGCTTTAACCAATGCTTTGCTGGACACTGATTGAAGTCATAAGACTGCTCTAACTGCAAAAAAAGATATTGAGCAGTTTATATTTACTAAAATAATTGTATTTCCATGTTCTGTGTACTGTGGGAGAGCGGATATAGCGAACGCGGGGTCCGGGGAGAGCGGATATAGCGAACGCGGGGTCCGGGGAGAGCGGATATAGCGAACGCGGGGTCCGGGGAGAGCGGATATAGCGAACGCGGGGTCCGGGGAGAGCGGATATAGCGAACGCGGGGTCCGGGGAGAGCGGATATAGCGAACGCGGGGTCCGGGGAGAGCGGATATAGCGAACGCGGGGTCCGGGGAGAGCGGATATAGCGAACGCGGGGTCCGGGGAGAGCGGATATAGCGAACGCGGGGTCCGGGGAGAGCGGATATAGCGAACGCGGGGTCCGGGGAGAGCGGATATAGCGAACGCGGGGTCCGGGGAGAGCGGATATAGCGAACGCGGGGTCCGGGGAGAGCGGATATAGCGAACGCGGGGTCCGGGGAGAGCGGATATAGCGAACGCGGGGTCCGGGGAGAGCGGATATAGCGAACGCGGGGTCCGGGGAGAGCGGATATAGCGAACGCGGGGTCCGGGGAGAGCGGATATAGCGAACGCAGGGTCCGGGGAGAGCGGATATAGCGAACGCGGGGTCCTGGGAGACCAGATATAGTGAATGCAGGGTCCGGGGAGACCGGATATAGTGAATGCGGGGTCCTGGGTTTAGTACCCACTCACACTGTCTGCATGCTCAATGCTTTGTTTTAGTGTGTTGGAAGAGTCAGTTTTTGGCTGCAGTGAGGCTAAAATGGTTTTCTATGTGCCCCAATGGTGACCAGCATTTATCAAAGAAAGAAAAAAGTGACAGTCACCGCACTATGCATGAACGAGCCTTAAAATGTCATTTTAATAAAATACAAGCAGTGAAAATAGTGATTTGGTATAAACCCCTTGCAATCCCCCTGCACAGCAGGGCTCAGACTGGGAGAGGAGGAAGCAGCAAAAAAGGAGCCACACAGTTACGCACACCAAGAGAATGCTGATAGAAGCAGAGAGCAAAGTGACCAAAATGATGCTCATCAGTATGCTGCTTCTCCTTTCTCTGTCCAATCACTGGCTGGGGGAGGGCCAAACTGTTACAGAACAACGGCAGAGGAAAAAAAAAAAAAACACAAGTCTCCTGCCCTACTAGATAGGCTATGCTGTATGGCAGAGCTGTGTAAATCTCAGGACTGGATGGACAGACATTGTTGTTTATCTGTGTATGTAGCCATCTGCTTGGAATTCAACTTTAAAGTATTAATAAACCCCGGACCCCGCATTCACTATATCCGCTCTGCCCCGGACCCCGCATTCACTATATCTGGTCTCCCTGGACCCCGCATTCACTATATCCGCTCTCCCCGGACCCTGCATTCACTATATCCGCTCTCCCTGGACCCCGCATTCACTATATCTGCTCTCCCAGGACCCTGCATTCACTATATCCGCTCTCCCCGGACCCCGCAATCACTATATCCGCTCTCCCCGGACCCTGCATTCACTATATCCGCTCTCCCCGGACCCTACATTCACTATATCCGCTCTCCCCGGACCCTACATTCACTATATCCGCTCTCCCCGGACCCTGCATTCACTATATCCGCTCTCCCCGGACCCTGCATTCACTATATCCGCTCTCCCCGGACCCTGCATTCACTATATCCGCTCTCCCCGGACCCTGCATTCACTATATCCGCTCTCCCTGGACCCCGCATTCACTATATCCGCTCTCCCCGGACCCCGCAATCACTATATCCGCTCTCCCCGGACCCTGCATTCACTATATCCGCTCTCCCCGGACCCCGCAATCACTATATCCGCTCTCCCCGGACCCTGCATTCACTATATCCGCTCTCCCCGGACCCTGCATTCACTATATCCGCTCTCCCCGGACCCTGCATTCACTATATCTGGTCTCCCCGGACCCTGCATTCACTATATCCGCTCTCCCACAGTACACAGAACATGGAAATGCAATTATTTTAGTAAATATAAACTGCTAAATACCTTTTCTCATCAGCAGTATATAGCAGTCTTGTGACTTTTATCAGTGTCCAGCAAAGCACTGGTTAAAGCTTGTAGGAGGAGTTTTAATTTTGCTCTAGGAGGATGCAGGACGCCTGACCTCTGTCTGGACAGTGCGGATTGGCCCTGTGCCGATCACATGCACTCTCTCAAGAATAAAAAAAAAAAAAAAAACCTCTCTGCATATGCTCAGTTTGGTGTGTATTGCTAGAGTGACTCCACACGTTGTCTTAGCAGGAGATAAGAGGGGGACAGTAGAAGGGGAGGATCAGAGAAGAAAGGATCAAACAGCATTTTTACACAATGCAGAGGATTAACCCCTTAGGTTCCACAGGGAGTATAACAAGCATGCTTTCCTGCATATACAGACTGATTGTACTGTTGGGGGTTTAGTAAGACTTTAAGGCCGCACAATCTTGGCAAGGAGACCTCTGCATATCCTATACAGCTCCCACACAGAGGGGGACCTGGACTGGGAGTCAGGTTGAGAAGTTGGTGCAACTCTACACAGCCACCTCCTCCACCTCAAACCTGAGTCCAATCCAGTTCCAGCCAACCAACATGGCAGCCTCGGCCATTCTCGCACAACTGTGCTGTAACCCTCCTCATGTGAACACTCCCGACGGGCGGCACTGGGATGGACTGAGTGGGGTCGGTTGCTTCCTACCTTTTACCTGGGATTTTCGGTGAGCTTGAAGCGATTCCGGGTGAGGTAGGCTGAAGATTTCAACATGGCCGCTGGAAAAGGCGGCCGCCAAGAGTCCCAGTCTGGCCATCTGCGAGTCCTGCAGGAATATAGAGAGTTAAAGCGTCAATCTTGGGCAACAAGTTGGAACAATCTGTATGATCAATGGTGTTCAGCCAATGCGTGTCAATGTTCTGAAAACCCTTCATCCACTCACAGTCATTTATGAGCTGTCATATTCGCTCATTACATATGCTTTTTGGCACTACAAGGTGGTTGTGCTTTACTGCTCCTCCTCACAATCTATTCCTCCAACTGAAAACAATGCACTCCCTGTGTGGCCAATACCAGCAGCAGGCAGGACAAGGCACTCAAAACACAAGAGCTCCCTCTAATGGGGAATCCCAGAATATCAATGGAGTATGCGTCTGTGATGGAGACCAGAAATATTTTATTTTTATGATTTTGTAATGAGATCTTGGAGTTCTTGTGCCCCGCAGGGGGTGGGAGATGAGGTTGATCTCAGCAGGAGGCACAGACAGCACTGTGTCCTGTGGCTGTGAAAAGTCAGACGTGTCGGCACCGGGGACTAGAGGTTGGGCTTGGGGGGGGGGGGGGATAAGTGACAGCCTCACTCTTTGCTCCGACACCCAATAAGACAGGAATTCTGGTGGGGGCCCTCACTTCCTGCACCGACACCCAATAAGATAGGAATTCTGTTGGGGGGCCCTCACTTCCTGCTCCGACACCCAATAAGACAGGAATTCTGGTGGGGGCCCTCACTTCCTGCTCAGACACCCAATGAGACAGGAATTCTGGTGGGGGCCCTCACTTCCTGCACAGACACCCGATAAGACAGGAATTCTGTTAGGGGGCCCTCACTTTCTGCTCCAGCACCCAATAAGACAGGAATTCTGTTGGGGGGCCCTCACTTCCTGCACCGACACCCAAGACGACAGGAAATGGGACGGTAGCCTCACTCCCTGCTCTGACAGCCAATAAAAAGGGAACTGGGTTTGGGGGGGGGTTGTTGCCTCACTCCCTGCTCCAAAAACCCAGTAAGAAAGGAATTGGTTTTGTGGGGGGTTGCCTCACTCCCTGCTCCGACACCCAGTAAGACAGGAACTGGATTTTGGGGGGTTGCCTCACTCCCTGCTCTGACACCCAATAAGACAGGGACTGGATTTTGGGGGGTTGTCTCACTCCCTGCTCCGACACCCAATAAGACAGGGACTGGATTTTGGGGGGTTGCCTCACTTCCTGCTCCGACACCCAATAAGACAGGAATTCTGGTGGGGGCCCTCACTTCCTGCTCAGACACCCAATAAGACAGGAATTCTGGTGGGGGCCCTCACTTCCTGCACAGACACCCAAGACGACAGGAAATGGGACGGTAGCCTCACTCCCTGCTCTGACAGCCAATAAAAAGGGAACTGGGTTTGGGGGGGGGTTGTTGCCTCACTCCCTGCTCCAAAAACCCAGTAAGAAAGGAATTGGTTTTGTGGGGGGTTGCCTCACTCCCTGCTCCGACACCCAGTAAGACAGGAACTGGATTTTGGGGGGTTGCCTCACTCCCTGCTCTGACACCCAATAAGACAGGGACTGGATTTTGGGGGGTTGTCTCACTCCCTGCTCCGACACCCAATAAGACAGGGACTGGATTTTGGGGGGTTGCCTCACTCCCTGCTCCGACACCCAATAAAACAGGGACTGGATTTTGGGGGGTTGCCTCACTCCCTGCTCCGACACCCAATAAGGCAGGAATTGGTTTTGAGGGGGGGGGGGGGGGTTGCCTCACTCCCTGCTCCGACACCCAGTAAGACAGCAACTGGATTTTTGGGGGTTGCCTCACTCCCTGCTCTGACACCTAACAACACAGGAATTGGGTTGGGGGGTGGTGGGTAGTGTCACTTTCTGCTCTGACACCAAATAAGATAGAGCAGGGGGTGAGGATACCTTCTCAATTCCTGACAGCCAATAAGAAGGGAACTGGGTTTGGAGGGGGTTGCCTCACTCTCTGCTCTGACACCCAAGACAGGAACTGGATTTGGGGGGGTTGCCTCACTCCCTGCTCCAAAAACCCAGCAAGACAGAATTTTTTTTTTTTTTGGGGGGGGGGGGGGGGGAGTTGGTTTCACTTTCTGTTCTGACACCCAACAACACAGGCATTGGGTTAGGGGGGGTGGTGGGTAGTGTCACTCTCTGCTCTGACACCCAATAAGACAGGAATTGGGATGGTAGCCTCACTCCCTGCTCTGACAGCCAATAAGAAGGGAATGGGTTTGGGGGGGTTGCCTCTCTCCCTGCTCCGAAAACCCAGTAAGAAAGGAATTGGTTTTTGGGGGGGGGGGGTTGCCTCACTTTCTGCTCTGACAGCTAATAAGTCAGGGACTGGGTTGGGGGTGCCACACTCCCTGCTCCAGCCCCCCCATAAAACAGGAACCGGGTTTGGGTGGGGGTTTCCTCAAGCCTTGCTCTGACACCCAATAAGACAGGAACAGGGTTGGGAATACGGGTGCCTCACTTCTCGTTCTGACACCCAAAAAACAGGAATTGGGTCGGGGGGGGTTGCCTCACTTCCTGCTCGGACACCCAATAAAGACAGAAATTGGGTTGGGGAGAGAACCCTCACTTCCTAAAAATGACAAAATGACAAACAGACAAAAGAGTTCCAACCCTTCCATGTTATTAAAACTTCCAAAACACGCTTTCCCTTGGATTTTGGTTTTAATGAGGAGAGGGCCTCCCCCAAAGTATGCAAATTTTTTTTTTTTACCTTAATTTGCTGCATCTTAATAAGCTAATCACAAACGTGGTCAGTGATGGGGGTGGGGGGGGGTGGGGGGGGAAGACAAGAGAGGCCACACCCCCATATCTGTGTAAAAGGCCCACCCATGAGACTGCTCCAAACTCACCTTCCTGGGGGTAGATGGGAGCTCCCACCCTCCACTGGGGCAGAACTTCATGTCCCAGATGCAGCCTTCATCCGCCGCCAGCCCATAAGAGAAAGACGCCAGAGACTCGCAGCTAAGGAACCAATCAGAAGTCACAGTAATGCATCATATTAATAGAAGTGGCGGAACTATTCTTTATATTCCACACCCACCAATCACATATCTCCTTTCAGGACTCCCCACTGTGTGAGCGCTACAAAAAAGCCAACCATGCCCTACACATTCTGACTGTACAGTCTCCTTTAGAACTACTATCAACTATCTACTGCAAGGGCCCTTCTGATATGATACCAAATCAATGGACTTTCTAAGTTTGTAATATAGAATTACATAATACACCACCTTTGGTAAATCTGAAAATTAGATTGTATAGTGTATGGCCAGCTTATGAAGTCAAAATGGAATTTTTGGACGATCCATTTATTCCACAAGGCTCTCCCCTTTGTCTCCATGTTGCTGGATGGTACTGACTACAGGGGCACTCATGCCCGCTTGATCCCAAACTGTGCTGTATGTCCACTGAACCCACGTGATCGAGGGCCTGCCTGGCGCTCTTCTCGGGCGCCTGATCGAGGGCCTGCCTGGCGCTCTTCTCGGGCGCCTGATCGAGGGCCTGCCTGGCGCTCTTCTCGGGCGCCTGATCGAGGGCCTGCCTGGCGCTCTTCTCGGGCGCCTGATCGAGGGCCTGCCTGGCGCTCTTCTCGGGCGCCTGATCGAGGGCCTGCCTGGCGCTCTTCTCGGGCGCCTGATCGAGGGCCTGCCCGGCGCTCTTCTCGGGCGCCTGATCGAGGGCCTGCCCGGCGCTCTTCTCGGGCGCCTGATCGAGGGCCTGCCCGGCGCTCTTCTCGGGCGCCTGATCGAGGGCCTGCCCGGCGCTCTTCTCGGGCGCCTGATCGAGGGCCTGCCCGGCGCTCTTCTCGGGCGCCTGATCGAGGGCCTGCCCGGCGCTCTTCTCGGGCGCCTGATCGAGGGCCTGCCCGGCGCTCTTCTCGGGCGCCTGATCGAGGGCCTGCCCGGCGCTCTTCTCGGGCGCCTGATCGAGGGCCTGCCCGGCGCTCTTCTCGGGCGCCTGATCGAGGGCCTGCCCGGCGCTCTTCTCGGGCGCCTGATCGAGGGCCTGCCCGGCGCTCTTCTCGGGCGCCTGATCGAGGGCCTGCCTGGCGCTCTTCTCGGGCGCCTGATCGAGGGCCTGCCTGGCGCTCTTCGGCGCAGCGCCGGATCGAGGGCCAAGCCTTTACAACCACTTTAACAACAGTCCACCCAGCAAATATAAAGAACCATTCTGCGTTCATTGAGTACAGTAGAGGGTTGCACAAAAATTGATCAGCTCATCACCAGATCCAAAAAATTAGCTGTAGTATGAACTGAACGTTTTTTTTCACTACTGCAGGAGAAAAACAAATTGTTGGGGCTGCTGGGTAGAATAACTGATATACAAAGTATTCCAGGACATTCAGATGTCAGGGCCAATCACGTTAACACTCACCCGCTCTCCACATTCAGGGCTCCCAGGTTCCAGATCTGGAGCAGTGCCGGTCGGCTGTGCGTCACATGCAGGCTATGCCGGTCATCCATCCCACGATGACAGTACACAGCCACGTACTGACAGGCCCCGGAGCCAGCCGGGGTCGGGCACCATTCCATGGACCATACAGGGCCCCCCACAAAGAAGGCAAAGTCCCAGCGCTCAGGGTGAGGGGGGAGAGATTGGAACCTGCAGAGAGGAGAAAGATGTGGGGGCAATAAGGTGGGCGGAGAAATCACACAATAGCACTATATACCAAAAAAATAAGCACCAATTTAACACCCATGACACCCATTCATTATAAGGACGAGCACTGGGATGAAGCCACACCTATAGGAATTAAACACACCTGTTCAGGACACAAGGCTCTGCCTCTTCCTTGATTCCTTCCCGTCTGATGGAGAATGGAGGTGAGGAGGGCTGGAGAGGGAGGTAAGGCTCGGCTTCCCTGTATTGGAAAAAACAAACATGACATTCAGTTTATGACATGACGACACCTACACTGACCGTCCCACCCACATCCACCAAGAGCACCACACCTACAATGACCGCCACCACAACTGCCACCCCCACCAAGACTGCTGTGTGCACACCTTCCAAGACCGCTGCACCCACACCTACCACAATCGCCACCCCCATACCTACAGTGACTGTCACCAAAACCACCACCCCACCCGTACAGTGACCATCACCACAACAGCCACCTCACCCCTACAATGACCGTCACCCACAACGGCTGCGCCCATGCGCCTTCCAAGACAGCCAATGACCAGAGAATCTGTGCCAAAGTGCATCCTTATTTCCCATCCAGATCACTGGCACATCCTTTTGTTCTAGTGGATACTGAAAGATAAATCTCATAATCTGCAATGAATGTTGCTACAAGACTTCTGTCCCCCCCACTAGCTGCCAATCACCACACCAATATCCTTTCCTAGCAAATTTCCATCTTTTTAGGAGGCTCCTCCCACATTTAGAGGTTTCTTTTTCTTATTCACATGTGGTCATGTATTTTTCCTGATATCTATTAGCATGGTGAGAAAGAGGAGAGAGAGGAAGGAAAAAAGAAGCAGGAAAAAAAGAAGAAAAAAAAAGAAGCAGGAAGAAAAAAGAAAAAGAAAGAAGCAGGAAGAAAAAAGAAAAAGAAAGAAGCAGGAAGAAAAAAGAAAAAAAAAAAAAAGAAGGAAGAAGCAGGAAGAAAAAAGAAAAAAAAAAAAAAAGAAGAAAGAAGCAGGAAGAAAAAGAAAAAGAAAGAAGCAGGAAGAAAAAGAAAAAGAAAGAAGCAGGAAGAAAAAGAAAGAAGAAAGAAGGAAGAAAAAGAAAAAGAAAGAAGAAAAAGAGAAAAAAAGAAAGAAGCAGGAAGAAAAAAGAAAGAAGCAGGAAAAAGAGAAAAAAAGAAAGAAGCAGGAAAAAAAGAAAAAAAAGAAAGAAGAAAGAAGCAGGAAAAAAGAGAAAAAAGAAAAAAAAAAAAAGAAAGAAGCGGGAAAAAGAAAGAAGAGGAAAAAGGAGGGGGGGATTTGTGGGTCACAGTCACAAGGTACTCACTGGCAGGACAGGAAGTGCCAACTGTCTTTACGTGGGATCCAATCAGGGAACTCCCAGTCTGAGTGGTAAACATTCCGGCTGTGGAGGAGAAGAGATGAAGGAAGAAAGTGCTGTGACATGGAGAAATAAAGAAAGCTTTGACACAAAGGAGACTTTACAATCAGAGAATCATGGATATAAAGCTCCTTCTGAACATGCACTCCCCCAACTGCTTCATTTTATGGCTCATGCCTCTTTTCCTCAGCAGACACCACCCCAACTTCTTCTGGGCCGTTTCCCTTTTCTTGAACTCTTCTACATACGATCAGGAATTCTCCAACCCTCCAGGAGGGTGTATGACCTTCATTCACACCACGTCTACCCCACCACCTTCACGTCCTTCAGTGTGTTTGGTATATTACTAATAAGCTATTTGTACACCTATTAAAATCCTATTCTTGGAGTGTATTGAAGGACAAGGACATAAACTTTAGAGTTATTCTGCCACCTGAAGGAGGATCAGACATTGGCAAACAAAACTGGAGGCCAGCCCAGAATAGCCCCTCCTACTTTCAGCGTGCCTCAGTTTTATAAAGCTGTACAGACGGCATGATCATAAAAACAGAGGGGTGGGACCTATGTTTTTAATGGTTGCAAAGGATTTTATGGAAGATACAAAACATCCTTTGTCTGTTCTTGTCCATTGAGGGATAGAAGAAGTCTTAACCTTTGGGACATCCAAAAAGGCACTCCAACAGACGGGTAGAAGCACAGCAAGCAATGTTAACAGGCCCAAGGAGACAAAAGAACAGGGGACAACCTGCAGCTTCAAGAGCCTCCTGAAGGACCCAACGCCCGAAGCCAGCATCAAATGAGGCTTGAACGTTTATCCTGTAGGACGTGTAGGGATGACCAAGTGGCAGCCTTGTAGATTTGAGAAACAGGAACCAGATAATGAAAAGCTCAAGAGGACTTCACAGTTTTAACAGTGTGTCTTGATAGGAAAGGGTGAAACCTGAATCTTAAACTAGAAGCATGAACAACAGCCTAAGCTGTTGGAATGAGAAACCCTTATGGAGACCTTCCAGAAAGACAAAAGGAAACCAGTCTTTGAAGGAAACAGTAGCTGTGATCCAGGAAATAGACAAAATATCATTTGATGAGCTGGAGCCAGACAGAACAGTCATGTCCTGGCTGAGGTGAAAGGCCTAAACTACTTTAGATAGGAAGGAAGTTCTGGACCTCAAACACAACCATGGCCCTCAACAGAACCAGAAAGGTTCTTACAGGATAAGGCTGCCAGCACAGACATTTGACTCACAGATGGGGATAGCTACAAGAAAACCACCATGTGGGTGACAGTAGAGAAGGGAACTGGCATTTTTTTCTAGCATGGAGAGCGTCAAATTCAAATCCGATGAGAGAGTTACACAAAAATGAACAGGGGGGGGTTACATGGGAAAATCCTTCAACGATAACTGGGGAAAAAGAGGCCAACTGTCTTTTAACCAAGAGGGGAAACCTGATGTGTGTTGCTGCTGAGAGCCAAATGCTGATCCAAACTAAGCTACTGGAAGAACATATAGAGTGTCCATCACGTGTCTTATTAGGGGGAGCACCACCTTCCATGCCAACAATGAGCATCACTGGAAGGTCCCTCAATCTCAACTCCTGAGACACAAATGAGACAGAATCTTCAGGGGAGGAAAGGCATAGTTTAGGATGAACTGACCCATGGAGCCATCACAGCAGCTTCTGCTTCCACTAGAAGATCCCTGTGTCTGAAAGCAATTTGTTGTAGAATCTCAAAGCCAGGAGATTCATAGTGAAGAGCTTCTTTCCCGGACACCAACAGCTGAAGTATATTTACTAAATGTCCACACTGGCAATGTAAACAGCAGACAAGGCTGAACACAGTTAGGTCCATATATATTTGGACAATTTTAGTTATTTTTTCCAGGTTTTTACCAAAACATATTCAAGCTATAGTTCTATAATGGATATGGGCTGAAAGTGCGCACTCTCAGGTTTAATTTGAGTGTAAGTACATCCAAACTGGAGGAAGGGTTTAGGAATTGCAGCTCTTAAGAGTAGCCATCCCCCTTTTTCAAGGGACCAAAAAGTAATTGGACAATTGAATCAAAAGCTGTTTCATGGCCAGGTGTGCTCACGCACTGGTGAGCTCAGCAACATAAAAAGGCATGGAGGTCCACGGAGGACAACAGTGGTGGATGATCGCAGGATCCTCACTATGGTAAAGAAAATCCCATTCACAACATCCAGACAAGTGAAGGACACTCTCCAGGAGGTGGGCGTATCATTCTAGAAGTCTACAATCAAGAGAAGACTTCACGAGAGCAAATACAGAGGGTTCACCACAAGGTGCAAACCATTCATAAGCTTGAAGAGTAGAAAAGCCAGATTAGACTTTGCCCAGAGCAGTTCTGGAAAAGCATTCTTTGGACGGATGATACTAAGATGAATCTGTACCAAAACGACAGGAAGAAAAAAGTGTGGCAAAGACTTGCAACAGCTCATGATCCAAAGCACACAACGTCATCTGTAAAACATGGTGGAGGCAGGGTGATGGCATGGGCATGCATGGCTTCCAGTGGCACTGGGTCATTGATGATGTGACAGAAGACAGAAGCAGCCGGATGAATTCTGCCGTGTTTACAGATATACTGTCAGCCCAGATTCAGCCAAATGCAGCAAAAGGTGATTGGACGGCGCTTCACAGTACAGATGGACAATGATCCAAAAACACACTGCAAAAAGCAACCCAGGAGTTTGTGAAGGAAAAGAAGTGGAATATTCTGCAATGGCCAAGTCAATCACCTGATCTCAACCCAATTGAGCATGCATTTCACTTGCTGAAGGCAAAACTAAAAAGGCAGAAAGACCCACAAAACAAAGAACAACTGAAGACAGCTGCAGTTAGAGCCTGGCAAAGCATCAGAAAGGAGGAAACCCAGTCTTTGGTCATGCCCATGGGTTCCAGACTTCAGGCAAAGCATCAGAAAGGAGGAAACCCAGTCTTTGGTCATGCCCATGGGTTCCAAACTTCAGGCAAAGCATCAGAAAGGAGGAAACCAAGTTTTGGTCATGTCCATGGTTCTAGACCTCAGGCAAAGCATCAGAAAGGACGAAACCCAGTTTTGGTCAGGTCCATGGGTTCCAGACTTCAGGCAAAGCATCAGAAAGGAGGAAACCCAGTTTTGGTCATGTCCATGGGTTCCAGACTTCAGGCAAAGCATCAGAAAGGAGGAAACCCAGTTTTGGTCATGTCCATGGGTTCCAGACTTCAGGCAAAGCATCAGAAAGGAGGAAACCCAGTTTTGGTCATGTCCATGGGTTCCAGACTTCAGGCAGTCATTGCCAGTAAAGGATTCTCAACAAAATATTAAAAATGAACATTTTATTTATGATTATATTCAATTTTCCAATTACATTTGGTCCCTTGAAAAAAAAGGGGGGGGGGGGGGGTGACTACTCTTAAGAGCTGTAATTCCTAAACCCTTCCTCCAGTTTGGATGTACTTTCCCCCAAATTAAACCAAAGAGTGTGCACTTTCAGCCCATATCCATTATAGAACTAGAGATTGAATATGTTTGATAAATACCTGAAAAAACTAAAAGTGTGCCCGTGTCTAAGTGTGTGTATGTGTAATTTTTTTTTTGTTAAGCAAAGGCATTAGAGAATAAAATGGTGGTTGTTGCAATCTTTTTTATGTCTTGTGGTATTTGTGCAGCAATTCCCCCCCCCCCCCCCCAAAAAAAAAAAAAAAAAAAAAGAACCCAATTTTTTAGTAAAATATAAAAGATGTCACGCTGAGTAAAAAGATATATTAAATGTTAAGCTTTACAACTGTACACACTTGTGGGATGGCGCAAAACTACAATATTTAAAAATCCCCATAGGCAATGCTTTAAAAAAATTTTTTTTACAGGTTATCAGATTATAGCATTACAGGAGGTCTAGTGCCAGAATGATTGCCCTTGCTAGAATGATTTGCATCGACGCCTTAACCTACATATGCATTGGGGGGGGTGCTTTACATTTTTTTTCTTTTGGTTTTATACTGTCCCTTTAAATTGATCTTTTTAAAAAAAAAAAAAAAAAAATCACTTTTATTCCTAATCGCAAGAAATGTAAACATCCCTTGTGACAGAAACAAAGCATGACAGCTCCATTTTATGGAGACATCTGGGGTCTAGAAGACCCCGAATAGTTATTCTACCCCAGAAAGCACAGGAGAAAAAAAAAAAAAAAAAAAAAATTACAACAGCAGGATCAGCCAGGTTTTCTAGTAATACACTTCCTATGTCCTTCAATGGATTTATTCACTTGAAAGACAATAATTATTCATTAAAATCAGCAGCAGATCAGTTTAAAATATTGGAGGTGCAATTTACTACAAAACACAAAAATCCCCCCCCAGCGCTCTGCCCCGCCAGCCAGAAAATGACTTTAAAGCAGGTCTCCTTTGTAAAGTGTGGTCACTTTAGGGGTAATAGAAGGATCCCAAGGCAGGACACATTGGAACGTTCTGGATCCCTCAATAGTGGGGACATAGGACCATTTAAGCTGGCTCCCTGTATATCTGTCACTATAAAAAAGGTTAGTATTTTACAAAACGGCAGTTGGACTGCACTGTATAGAGACACTGTGGTGTAACTAGGGACCCGGTGCTGGCTGATAGGTGGGGAAGATTTCTACAGTCACGGTCCACGATGGCCGTCCATTCTGGTAGTCATGGCACCTCCGGGATAGTACCCAAGACCTTTTACATGAACACAGGAAGGGGGGTCAGGTGACAACACTTACAAATCCATTGTGATTTCTGCAGACTTGTAGATGGGGGTCATGATGGAATTATGGAAGCCGTTCTCTGCAACACCTTTCATCTGAGGATAGGGCTTCTGTGGGAGAGAGACAATGTGCTGTTAAAGATATGAAGGACGTATAGTGCCCCCTACAGGCCATCTCTATATCCGCCTCCAATGTATTACTCATCAGTCAGAACCCGAGGCACACCAAAATGATCGAGCAAATATATTGCAAATAAGATTTCATGTTGGCAAATGTAATGTTATTCACTTGGGGTCACAAAAACAAGCATACAGTAAACAGTCAACTAGGTGAGTCAATACTGGAGAAGGATTTGGGTGTTATGGTTCTGGATGTAGGTGTTCTGGTAGACACACGGTAGTCCAGCAAGAGACACATGGATCATATACTGCTGGGACATCCACCAAGAGACAGTCAAACTGAGGCATGGGCAGCTACAGAAAACAGAGCTGGGACCTTACACCCAAAAGAGCCATCTGAAGGACCAATGCCTAAACTGAAGCTGGATGAGGCTAAAACCGTATCAGATGCAGGAACCTCCCAACATGACCAGAGGGAGGACACAGAGAATCAACCTGCTGCCCCAGACCAAGATGAAATGGTCACCAGCTAGTAAGAAATAAACACAGAAGGTGGAACCAAACCAATAACAGGAATTCCCTGTCCTGGGATACCAGAATTCAGCCCCAATAGAATAATTCTCCAACAAGAGGAGCCCTCCTGACAGGGAAAAAGTTTTGTAGCATCTACCAGATGAGAAGGTGCCACAAACTAGCTGGTCCTCAGAGACAGACTCCTTGGTACTTGGAACTAGTGCCATAAAAAGGGGCTGAGATAGACTGAGAAGAGGACAGAAAAATGAGGCACCTCTAAGAAGGCGGCCCTCAACACCAAAGGCTTCTGCAAATGAGAAGAGAAAGGTAACTCCTGTATAAAGACGAGGGGCCAGAGGGCAATCATGCTGTTGACCAATCCAGTAAGAAATGAAATTGATGTATGTTGCCTATGGGTGAAAAAAGAATACCAACACTGAACCCTGACCCAGGGAGATCTTACAGGCATTAGCCCTTTGAGGGGATATTGTCCTCTAGGGCCACCATAAAAACTGTTCTCTCTTTTTCCCCAGAGGGTTGTCGCAGTCTTCCACAATGAGTATAGCAGGAACAGTGGCAGCACAGTGGCTAAATGGTTAGCACTTCCACCTGGCAGTACTACGGTCGTTGTTTCGAATCCCAACCACAGCACCCCCTGCCAGGAGTTTGCATATTCTCCCTGTGCCTGTGTGGGTTTCCTCCGGGTACTCCAGTTTCCTCCCACACTCCTAAGACATGCTGGTAGGTGAATTGGATCCTGTCTAAATTGGCCCTAGTATGTGTATGTATGAATGTGAGTTAGGGACTGTAGATTGTACACCCCTTGAGGGCTTCTTTTGGGGCATATAATTTCATCAGCGGTGCCCAGTACCACTCTGTGTCATCCCTCCACCTCTCCAGAGGGCCTCCCTGATCTACCAAGTCACCTGGATCCAACTTTGGTTGCCCTTTGTTCTAACTTGTACAGTATCTCACAAAAGTGAGTCCACCCCTGACATTTTTGTAAATAACTTATTCTATCTTTTCATGTGACAAGACTGAAGAAATGACACTTTGCTACAATGTGACGTAGTGTCTTGCTTACAGTCAAGCATAGTGGTGGGAGCGTCATGGTCTGGGGCTGCATGGGTGCTGCCGGCACTGGGGAGATACAGTTCATTGAGGGAACCATGAATGCCAACATGTACTATGACATACTGAAGCAGAGCATGATCCCCCTCCCTTTGGAGACTGGGCCACAGGGCAGTATTCCAACATAACGACCCCAAACACACCTCCAAGACCACCACTACCTTGCTAAAGAAGCTGAGGGTGAAGGTGATGGACTGGCCAAGCATGTCTCCAGACCTAAACCCTATTGAGCATCTGTGGGGTATTCTCAAAACGGAAGGTGGAGGAGCGCAAGGTCTCTACATCCACCAGCTCTGTGATGACATCATGGAGGAGTGGAAGAGGACTCCAGTGACAACCTGTGAAGCTCTGGTGAACTCCATGCCCAAGAGGGTTAAGGCAGTGCTGGAAAATAACACAAAATATTGACACTTTGGGCCCAATTTGGACCTGGTCACTTAGGGGGGCCAAAAGCCAGGCATTAGCCTGAATGGGTGCTCTCTGGATTAGCAACCCCCTCCACCCCTACTTTGAAAAGTAGGAACACAACATCATGCTGAAGGATTCCCAGAGGGTTCGGCAGGCATCCCACCTTAAGGGCTGTTTGAAAACCTGGCTTAGTAAGCTTGGTGGTACTTTGAGGCAGTGAAGAGATCCTTTTTTGGTGGGATCTAACACCACGATTTGACATACAGTGAAGGAAATAAGTATTTGCTCCCCTGCTGATTTTGAATGTTTGCCCTCTCACAAAGAAATGATCGGTCTAAAAATTGAATGTTCGGTGTATTGTAACACTGAGACAGAATAGCAAAAAAAATTCAGCAGAAATGCATGTCTAACAAATGATGACTGATCTGCATGTTCATGAGGGAAATAAGTATTTGATCCCCTTCACAAAACATGACTTAGTACTTGGTGGCAAATCCCTTGTTGGCAATCACAGAGGTCAGACGTTTCCTGGAGTTGGCCACCAGGTTTGCACACATCTCAGGAGGGATTTTGGCCCACTCCTCTTGGCAGATCCTCTCCAAGTCATTAAGGTTTGGTGGCTGACATTTGGCAACTCGAACTTTCAGCCCCCTCCACAGATTTTCAATCGGATTAAGGTCTGGAGACTGGTTAGGCCACTCCAGGACCTTAATGTGCTTCTTCTTGAGCCACTCCTTTGTTGCCTTGGTCGTGTGTTTTGGGTCATTGTCATGCTGGAACACCCATCCACGACCCATTTTCAATGCCTGGCTGAGGGAAGAAGGTTCTCACCCAAGATTTGACGGTACATTGCCCTGTCTATCGTCCCTTTGATGCGGTGCAGTAGTCCTGTCTCCTTAGTAGAAAAACAACCCCAAAGCAGAATGTTTCCACCACCATGTTTGACAGTTGGGATGGTGTTCTTGGGGTCATAGGCAGCATTCCTCCTCCTCCTAACAGGTCAAGTTCAGTTGATGCAAAAGAGCTGGATTTTGGTCTCATCTGACCACAACACTTTCAACCAGTCCTCCTCTGCATCATTCAGATGTTCAGTGGCAAACATCAGACAGGCCTGGACATGTGCTTTCCTGAGCAGAGGGACCTTGCGGGCACTGCAGGATTTCAATCCTTGTCGGCGTAGTGTGTTACCAATTGTTTTCTTGGTGACTGTGGTCCCAGCTGCCTGGAGATCATTGACAAGATCCTCCCGTGTAGTTCTGGGATGATTCCTCACTGTTCTCATGATCATTGGCACTCCACAAGGTGAGATCTTGCATGGTGCACCAGACCTAGGGAGACCGATAGTTGTTTTGTGTTTCTTCCATTTGCGAATGATTGCACCAACTGTTGTCACCTTCTCACCAAGCTGCTTGGTGATAGTTTTGTAGCCCAGCCTTGTGTAGGTCTACAGTCTGTCATCCTTGGACAGCTCTTTGGTCTTTGCCATGGTGGAGAGTTTGGAATCTGATTGTTTGATTGCTCCTGTGGACAGGTGTGTTTTATTCAGGTAACAAAATGAGATTAGCAGCACTCCCTGTAAGAGACTGCTTCTAATCCTAGCTTGTTACCTGTATGAAAGACACCTGGTAGCCAGAAATCCTGCTGAATGATAGGGGATCAAATACGTATTTCCCTCATGAACATGCAGATCAGTCATCATTTGTTAGACATGCATTTCTTTTGCATTTGTTAATGCTTTTCTGTCTTTCAGTGTTACAATACACCGAACATTCGATTTTTAGACCGATCATTTCTTTGTGAGTGGGCAAACATTCAAAATCAGCAGGGGATCAAATACTTGTTTCCTCCACTGTATTATGGTCACAGCCAGCAAAGGACAGAACCTGCCACAGAAAACTGGAACATGAGATAAGTCCCCTCTGTTGGTCTGGTGGTTTCCCATTTGAAATGGGTATAGACCAACTTTAAACAGTTTCCTTCTCAAAAGGGCAACAGTTCCAACACACTCTAAAAAGGTGGGGCCTAGAACCCTTCAGGGTCCTTCCAGAACGCAAAGAAGAATGCCATAAGTGCAGTGGATAAAAGCCTTTGCAGCTGTAAAATGTCTGAAAGACCCAACGCTGGGGACAGGAGATTGATCCTACACAGGCAAGGTATTGCGCATGGCATCAAAAAGGCCGCTTGTAAATCTTGAGGGGATGGCAGAAGACTGCAGTTCATCCACCCAGTGGATGAGTTTTGCGCTCAGTCCTTCAGCATCAACCTGCGGTACAGGGAACTACAAAAGGACGCCAAAATGATGCAAATAACGAGACAGCTGCCAACGCTCGGCCCTACTCAAAGTGAATCTCTTATATTGTAGTAAAGGGTATTTAGTGAGCGCTACCTTAAGACAAAAAATTAAAGTATATTACACACGCACGCACGCACGCACACACACGCTAATAAGCTGCTGATACACCAAAAAAGGTAACCAAGAAAAACCTCCAATAGTACATGTATACACCAAATAAAATGGTGCAGCGCTAAATGATGATACACGATTAATACACACAATATATGCTATTTCAAACTTATGCCAATAGGTGATGTCACTCTGAAGGTGATCATTGAATATTTAAATTAGTTCAATGTGATGATGTGGATCATATAGAGATCACAATTCCAGGTGAGTGGACGTCCTGATCCGGGAGTGATAATTGGTGCAAACCACACAAATGGGTGAAAAAACGCACTCACCAGATGTGCGTTTAAGATACGCAATAAATAATCCTGCGTCACCAGGCCATCGATCGGTCATCAGATCTCGGATCGGGTTACCCACGGATCACCATCCACGTTTCACAGAAACAAGGTCACCAGAAACCGCTACCAGGTATCACCACCAGGGTCATGATTCCTCCAGATGGGCACTGCGAATGATAGCACTCACACAGAGTGCCCAATAAGAGACCACATAGCGTGATACTGCTTAAGGTACCTTTATTCAAGGATGGTGGGTGTATAGTACATAACAAAAAGCATTCCAAAAGTTACTGACCATAAATTCCAAGGTGTCCACCTGCGGTGGTTAGATGTCCTGTTGCTGCAGCCCCATCTGACGCGTTTCGTGCGATGCACGTAGTCATAGGGATAAGGGCTTGCAGCCTGGACATCTGTACTGGTGCTATTTAGATTTGTTAATTAACACGAAACGCGTCAGAGCTGCAGCAACAGGACATCGAACCACCGCAGGTGGACACCTTGGAATTTATGGTCAATAACTTTTGGAATTCTTTTTGTTATGTACTATACACCCACCATACTTGAATAAAGGCACCTTAAGCAGTATCACGCTATGTGGTCTCTTATTGGGCACTCTGTGTGAGTGCTATCATTCGCAGTGCCCATCTGGAGGAATCATGACCCTGGTGGTGATACCTGGTAGCGGTTTCTGATGACCTTGTTTCTGTGGAACCTGGATGGTGATCCGTGGGTAACCCGATCCGAGATCTGATGACCGATCTATGGCCTGGTGACGCAGGATTATTTATTGCGTATCTTAAACGCACATCTGGTGAGTGCGTTTTTCACCCATTTGTGTGGTTTGCACCAATTATCACTCCCGGATCAGAACGTCCACTCACCTGGAATTGTGATCTCTATATGATCCACATCATCACATTGAACTAATTTAAATATTCAATGATCACCTTCAGAGTGACATCACCTATTTGCATAAGTTTGAAATAGCATATATTGTGTGTATTAATCGTGTATCATCATTTAGCGCTGCACCATTTTATTTGGATATACATGAATCTCTTATATTGTAAGCGCTGACAAGAAGAGCCCTCTGAATCCTCCGGTGTTCATTTGTATTGTAATTGTACTGTCTGCCCTTATGTTGTAAAGCGCTGCGTAAACTGTTGGCGCTATAGAAATCCTGTGTGAATAATAATTTTAGAGACGGGGCAGAGCTGAGGCTATACCAAATGGATCTGGACCTGGAAAGGGGTCCGCAGCCAACCTTTAGCAGTACTTGATGTCTGGAAAGCATCACAGAACTCTGTGCCCTAAGATCACTTCCAGGATAGCCCCATACGTTCAGTGCAGCAGGGTCTGGGTATGGATTTCCAAAGCTAGGCTGGGCAAAGGCCGACAGGGATAGCTACCCTGCACAGACCAGCTCAATCAGCAGTAGAGCAAGAATCAAAGCTGAATTCCAGAAATTCAATTTCTTTGTTAAAAAAAAAAAAATAAGTGAAGGCACGCCATTAGTCAAGTCCAATGAGGTGAATGACAACTCCTGGGCTTCTCCATTATTTACATCTGACACTTTTATGGTACTCCCGGCAGACGGCTATCGCTGCAACTCCCAAAGCCTGGCATCTTCAACAGTAGAGTCGTGACAACTGCTATGCCCACCCTCCTCACCGCTTGCCCAATCACATAAGCCTTTGTATCATGTGAACTCATTCACAAAACAAAAAGGCTTTCCTGAATGGGCAGCAAAAGGGGAGGGGCAGGCATTTCTGCTCTGTGTGCCTCTCAGGCAGCCCCGAGGGTCACATCTTGTCCTCCATCAGAGCCTTAAACCTGGCAAGATATAAAAAAAAAAAATACAGAAGGAGATGTCATGCATCTCTTTGGACTTTACGCAGTGTGATTTCACTTTTTACAAAGCAGCTGAATTCCTGGAATTCGGCTTTTATCTGAAAGGGAAAAAAAAACAAAAAACAAAAAAACCCCACACAATCTTAAAACAGCATATTGTCCGCCAGCAGCCTGGGGAGAGGGGGGATTATCCTGGTTGGCCTACATAATTTTTTTTGCTTGGCAGGGTCCATTCTGGTGTTCCTCAATGGAGGAGAAAGAAAAACATGTTATGGTACTGAACAGAGTGTAGGGAGGGGCAACTAAGGCGTGGATGAGGTCAGCTATGATGAAGGATTAGTATAACTGAGATCATTCTCCCATTAAAGCTTAATTCGAAGAGGAAGAGGAGGAAGAAGAAGAGGAGGAAGAAGAGGAGGAAGAAGAAGAGGAGGAAGAAGAGGAGGAGGAGGGAGGAGGAAGAAGAGGAGGAGGAGGGAGGAGGAAGAAGAGGAGGAGGAGGGAGGAGGAAGAAGAGGAGGAGGAGGGAGGAGGAAGAAGAGGAGGAGGAGGGAGGAGGAAGAAGAGGAGGAGGAGGGAGGAAGAAGAAGAGGAGGAGGAGGGAGGAAGAAGAAGAGGAGGAGGAGGGAGGAAGAAGAAGAGGAGGAGGGAGGGAGGAAGAAGAAGAGGAGGAGGAAGGGAGGAAGAAGAAGAGGAGGAGGAGGGAGGAAGAAGAAGAGGAGGAGGAGGGAGGAAGAAGAAGAGGAGGAGGAGGGAGGAAGAAGAAGAGGAGGAGGAGGGAGGAAGAAGAAGAGGAGGAGGAGGGAGGAAGAAGAAGAGGAGGAGGAGGGAGGAAGAAGAAGAGGAGGAGGAGGGAGGAAGAAGAAGAGGAGGAGGAGGGAGGAAGAAGAAGAGGAGGAGGAGGGAGGAAGAAGAAGAGGAGGAGGAGGGAGGAAGAAGGAGGGAGGAAGAAGAAGGGAGGAAGAAGGAGGGAGGAAGAAGAAGGGAGGAAGAAGGAGGGAGGAAGAAGAAGGGAGGAAGAAGGAGGGAGGAAGAAGAAGGGAGGAAGAAGGAGGGAGGAAGAAGAAGGGAGGAAGAAGAAGGGAGAAGAAGGAGGAAGAAGGAGGGAGGAAGAAGGAGGAAGAAGGAGGGAGGAAGAAGGAGGAAGAAGGAGGAAGAAGAGGAGGAAGAAGAGGAAGAGGGAAAAGGAGGAAGAGGAGAAGAGGAAGAAGGAAGAGGAGGAGGAAGAAGAGGAGGAGAGAAGGAGGAAGAGAAGAAGAGGAAGAGGAAGAAGAGGAAGAGGAGAAGAGGAAGGGGAGGGAGGAAGAGGAGGAAGAGGAGGAAGAGGAGGAAGAGGAGGAAGAGGAGGGGAAGAGGAAGAGGAGGAAGAGGAGGAAGAGGGAAGAGGAGGAAGAGGAGGAAGAGGAAGAAGGAAGAGAAGAAGGAAGAGGAAGAAGGAGGAAGGAAGAGAGAGAGGAAGGAGGAAAAGGTGCACACTATAATGTTAGTCCACAGAGGAGCATGAAACCTCCCGGACTGACCCCTATTTATATCTGACAGGTGTATTAATACTCCCGGAAGAAGATCTCTGCATCTTCAACAGTAGAGTCGCTGCAGCTGCTCCTACCCAATCACAGAAGCCTTGGAATTACGTGAACACACATTCACAGAAAGATAAAGGTTTCTGTAAATGGGCAGCAGAAGGGAGGAGCAGACATAGCCGCACTTTGTGCTTCTCAGATTCCCAAGTGTCTTTATGGCAGAGCAATAAACCTGTCAGATATAAATAAAGAAAGCCAGGTGGTGTCATGCACCTCCTTGGACTTAACTCAGTGTGCCTTCACTTTTTACAAAGTGGCTGAATTCCTGGAAGATGACTAATGGGAGGGATATGATCACCTTGGGTCTGGATGTTTTTCCAAATGCACAGAATAAAATGTGCTATCGTTCTTTATAATAAAACACTGATCTGGTAATCCAGGGACGTTCTGATTGCCTTAAGGCAGGGGTGTCAAAACAGGCGGCCCTCCAGCTGTTGCAAAACTACAAGTCCCATCATGCTTCTGCCTTTGGGAGTCATGCTTGTAACTGTCAATCTTGCAATGCCTCATGGGACTTGTAGTTTGGCAACAGCTGGAGGGCCGCCAGTTTGACACTCCTGCCTTAAGGGCATCAGGAAGGAATTATGCTCTCTGTTAAACACAAACTGGACCATACTTAACCCTGGATTTTTTTTCCTTCCTCTTGAGCAACTGCAGATTTAAGGTTTTGTGGATACAAGTTGATTATTATTTTGTTTTTTTAATTAGATAGGCACGTCTTTTTTTCCACCCTATGCAACACTTCATGCAACCATATTAGGTGACGCTTTCTAAAACCGCATCATTCTGCATCCACTTCAGGTGGTTGCTCAATATAAATCTGAAAAACTCAGAAGAGGTTCTCCACTGACGGGATGGTACAAGTGAAGAAATAGGATGGGGCAGTCTGCACAGACTTGGTGAGACCACTCACCTCTCCGAAGGCAAAGACGTTTGTGTTGTAGGATCGGAGGTCACTATCAGCCTCGTCGCTCAGGCAGTCATCCTCAAGATCCTCTCTCTCCTCCTCCTCTTCCCGTAGCAAGGCTTCCGATACCACAAAGTCTGCATCGCCATCATCCGAATCATGGGATTTCCTCTTCCTGCCCCTCTTCTTCCCGGACTGTGGTGGCTTTGGCGTCTTCTCTGGACTGGTCTTCTCTTCTGGCACAGGGCTCCCTGGAACGGTGGGAGATGTTCGCCCTGGCACTGACAATTCTTCTGCAATTTCATGGAGGTAGCGAAGAGCACTGCAGGGAAAAGAGAAGAGTGATGGTGATCTTCCTGAAACACCAATGTACCATGACAACTCACACCCCAGCACCAATATCAGGAGAGAGAGGAAAAAAAAGAAAAAAAGGATTTATATATATATATATATATCTCTCTATCCATCCTTTTTACACACACACACACACACACACACACACACACACACACACTTTTTTAAAAAATGCTTAGAAAGAACAGGGGGATAAAAAAAAAAATGCCACCCCACTCTTGACCTGACTCTTCCACCAATGCAACACTGACCCGTCTTACAGCATGGCTCCTCCTTTGCTATAGGTTCCTTTCCTGTCAGTAAAATCCAGTGGAGGAGTGAGCTGGGCTGTGGGCGTTTATGGTCGCAAACACCATGGCTTGGGACAGCACCCGCACAGTTTGCTCATGGGGCACTTGTAGGAAGAAGTAGAGGAAAGCACCAGTGGGGGACTCCAAAAAGAGGTTGGTATTGCTCTGTGCAATACCATTGTTATATACATACACAGTGGGTACAATTTAGGATAGATAGAATTTTTTTTTTTTATCTCTGTCCAATATTTTTGCCAATGACTGCATAAATAATAATCCTTTACAACCACTTTAATACCAAGTTCAGAGTACTTGACTACTCCCTGCAGGACCTTGAGGGTCCCGATTACTTCCTCAAATTAACCTAACAAGGGGCTAAAAATGTTGGCCATGCTGTAGTGGAGGGTTTATATCCAAATCGGTCAATCATCAATAAGACAGCCATTGGTTTTGTCATAGTGTAGGGTCCACATTGAGAAAAGGCAGCCAATAAGACAGACATCCAGCTGAGGAATCCATAAGTAATATGGACGTTGGCCTTGCCATAGTGTAGGGTTTACATTAGGTGTGCTGCTGTGTAGGCTTCACATCCAGATGAGGCAGCCAATAAGACAGGTGTTGGCCATGCCGTAGTGTAAAGTTCACATTCAGATGAGGCAGCCATCAATAAGACAGATGTTGTCCATGCCGTAGTGTAGGGTTCACATCAATATGAGGCTGACATAAATAAGACAGATGTCAATGCCATAGTGTGGGGTTCACATCAAGATGAGGCTGCCATCAATAAGACAGATGTTGTCTATGCCATAGTGTGGGGTTCACATCAAGATGAGGCTGCCATCAATAAGACGGATGTCGGCTATGCCATAATGTAGGGTTCACAATCAGCTGAGACAGCCATCAATAAGACAGATATTGTCCATGCCATAGTGTGGGGTTCACATCAAGATGAGGCAGCCATCAATAAGACAGATGTTGTCCATGCCATAGTGTGGGGTTCACATCAAGATGAGGCAGCCATCAATAATACAAATGTTGTCCATGCCATAGTGTGGGGTTCACATCAAGATGAGGCTGCCATCAATAAGACAGATGTTGTCCATGCCATAGTGTGGAGTTCACATCAAGATGAGGCTGCCATCAATAAGACAGATGTTGTCCATGCCATAGTGTGGGGTTCACATCAATATGAGGCTGCCATCAATAAGACGGATGTCGGCTATGCCATCGTGTAGGGTTCACAATAAGCTGAGGCAGCCATCAATAAGGCAGATGTTGGCCATGCTGTAGTGTGGGGTTCTCATTCAGATGAGACAGCCATCAATAAGATGGATGTCGGCCATGCTGTAGTGTAGGATTCACATCCATATTGAGAAAAGGCAGCCAATAAGACAGATGTCCAGATGAGGCATCCATAAATAATACGGATGTTGGCCTTGCCATAGTGTAGGGTTTACATTAGGTGTGCTGCTGTGTAGGCTTCACATCCAGATGTGCCAGCCAATAAGACAGATGTTGGTCATGCTGTAGTGTGGGGTTCACATCAATATGAGGCAGCCATCAATAAGACAGATGTTGTCCATGCCATAGTGTGGGGTTCAATTCAAGATGAGGCTGCCATCAATAAGACGGATGTCGGCCATGCCATAATGTAGGGTTCACAATCAGCTGAGGCAGCCATCAACAAGACAGATGTTGGCCATGCATAGTGTAGGGTTCACATCCAGATGAGGCAGCCATCAGCAAGATGGACTTTGGTCATGCCGTAGTGTAAGGTTCACAAACAAATGAGGCAAACATTAAAATAAAAAAAAATAGAAGTTTTAAATCATCTCCTTCTGTGGTGTAAGGGTCACATCCAGATAAGGCAGCCATTACGATAACTATACTCACCTCCACTCCAGTGTTGCCTTGTCCCAGAAGCTCCCTCAGCAGTTGCTGAAATCTTTGATTGGTTTTCTTCTGGGTTCCATTCTCCAGTCATTTTGATTAGCTGGGCCAAGATGGTGCTACTCCCACGCATGCGCAGGAGTTTGTCTCAGCAGATGCGTAGCTCAGCGCACAGTGCAGGCAAGCAAGGGACTATAATGCAGAAGAGAGGCATAGTTTGTCTCCCCTGCATTTTTAAAATTAAAGCTTTGCTTTAATAGAACAGACTTTGGGTGTACCATAGTGTAGGGTTCACATCTAGATGAGGCAACCATCAATGCCATGGACTTTGGCTCTGCTGAAGTGTAGGGGTTCACATTCAAATTAAGCAGCCATCAATAAGGCAGACATTCATCATGCCCTAGTGTAGGGCTCGCATCCAGATGAGCTAGCCATCAATAGAACGTATGTGTGCCATGACACCTAACCAAAGGGTAGTTTTAAAATCCAGGTAAGCCAGCCATCAGTAAGACAGCCATGCCCTGTAGCATATGGTTCACATCTAGATGAGGCAGCCATCCATGAGAGCCAGTGGTTGTGCAGTAGTATAGGTGAATTCCTGAAAAGCCAGCCATGAAAAAACGTGTCCCCGACATGCAAGCCTGCTGTTCCACTCTTGTACGCTTCCATCAGATGCAACTGCCACTTCAACTACCTTCAAGCAGTCTCAATACCACTGTGGGGGCAAAAGAGGGCCCGCTTGTATTACAGAGCAGGGGGTTTCTATTTTTCTGGCCACAAAATGTATACCCTCCAGATATCCCCTCCATATCTCCCCTATCATTCACAGACTCTAAAGACTTACACTGCAGCCGCCCGCCTCCTGGGTCTTCCTCCAGGGGTCACCTCAACCTTCTCCGGCTCGGACTCCCCCACTCTGCTCTCCTCTTCCAATTTTTTCGCCATCGCAATAGCCATCATCTCCGCCTTGGACTTACGGCCCCGTTTTTTCGGAACTTTGGCGGGAGGCGTGAGAAAGGCATCAGCGGCAGGTCCGTTACCCACAGGCAGAGAGACAGACTCAGATGGAGGCCCCTGTCCCATAGTGCCGCACTCTGCTGAACCCCCGTGCGCTGTACCAGAAGGTGGAGCTGGGAAACCTTCACCGACGGAAGCTTTATCATCGCCATCAGGATGGGAAGGAGCTGCAGGGAGATAGAGAACAGGCAGAAAGTCCACTGGATATTTTGTATTCTTTGGGATTAAAGGTTTCATCAGTGAAACTTAACCTGGGTTAACCCCCCCAAAATAACCCCCACAATCAAACATTTCTTCTGGATCAGTTCTACACATGGCTTGAATGGTTATGGTGCTATGGTACAGGTTACACCAGTGCATCCCCTGGTTTCCAGCATGCACTCTACTGCTGATCCTCTTCACACACCTTTCCCGAATTGTCATTCTCCCAACCCCTAGAGAGTTGGGTTCTGTGTTGGATTCCCTGCCCATTGCCAACTAAAGGCAGGAAGAGACACTGATAGTTTAGACATAGGGCCTGGACAAAGTCCTCTACTGCAGGGCCAGCGGGTCCTCTCCCGCGGGGCCCGGCGACAGTAGGCAAGCGAGGCCCTCTGCCGCGGGGCCCGGCGACAGAAGGCAAGCGAGGCCCTCTGCCGCGGGGCCCGGCGACAGAAGGCAAGCGAGGCCCTCTGCCGCGGGGCCCGGCGACAGAAGGCAAGCGAGGCCCTCTGCCGCGGGGCCCGGCGACAGAAGGCAAGCGAGGCCCTCCGCCGCGGGGCCCGGCGACAGAAGGCAAGCGAGGCCCTCCGCCGCGGGGCCCGGCGACAGAAGGCAAGCGAGGCCCTCCGCCGCGGGGCCCGGCGACAGAAGGCAAGCGAGGCCCTCCGCCGCGGGGCCCGGCGACAGAAGGCAAGCGAGGCCCTCCGCCGCGGGGCCCGGCGACAGAAGGCAAGCGAGGCCCTCCGCCGCGGGGCCCGGCGACAGAAGGCAAGCGAGGCCCTCCGCCGCGGGGCCCGGCGACAGAAGGCAAGCGAGGCCCTCCGCCGCGGGGCCCGGCGACAGAGGACAAGCGAGGCCCTCCGCCGCGGGGCCCGGCGACAGAAGGCAAGCGAGGTCCTCCAGCGCGGGGCCCGGCGACAGAAGGCAAGCGAGGCCCTCCACCGCGGGGCCCGGCGACAGAAGGCAAGCGAGGCCCTCCAGCGCGGGGCCCGGCGACAGAAAGCAAGCGAGGCCCTCCACCGCGGGGCCCGGCGACAGAAGGCAAGCGAGGCCCTCCAGCGCGGGGCCCGGCGACAGAAGGCAAGCGAGGCCCTCCAGCGCGGGGCCCGGCGACAGAAGGCAAGCGAGGCCCTCCAGCGCGGGGCCCGGCGACAGAAGGCAAGCGAGGCCCTCCAGCGCGGGGCCCGGCGACAGAAGGCAAGCGAGGCCCTCCAGCGCGGGGCCCGGCGACAGAAGGCAAACGAGGCCCTCCAGCGCGGGGCCCGGCGACAGAAGGCAAGCGAGGCCCTCCAGCGCGGGCCCGGCGACAGAAGGCAAGCGAGGCCCTCCAGCGCGGGGCCCGGCGACAGAAGGCAAGCGAGGTCCTCCACCGCGGGGCCCGGCGACAGAAGGCAAGCGAGGCCCTCTACGACCAGTGATAGAGCAGAAGAAAGGTCAACTGAAATCTTCTGATACCCCAAGCACAAAAGAATTATGGGACATGTAGTTCTATTAGAAGCCCACACAGCTACCTTACAGATCCCGTCCTTACAAATCAACTAGGAATTATGGCGTAAGTGGTATCAAATACTGAAAGTCTCTCATTGTGTAGGTCAGATTTTTTTTTTTAATGCTATAATTGTATCAGACAAATTACAGGATTAAATAGAAACACTCTATATACTGCAGAGCCTCTGTAAGCTACAACCAGTCTTAGAAGGCCCTCAGCCACATGTATTTACTGCACCATAGTTGACATAGTGATCACATGATCAGGAACCTCCCAAATGTCAGCCGAGACCTGAGCTGTCAGTAAAAACCAGGTTTGAAAACTAGCAGCACAGAGTGTTGGATGGTGGCTCCAAAAGGGAAAGGGGAGGAAGACAAAACCAATCCCATCCTGACTAGTCTTCGGTGTCACCCCAGAATATAAAGACAATCCTCTCCCATACATCCTCTGTGTTACCCCAAAGTATAAGGACAACCCTCTCCTGCACCACCCCTTATGTCACTCACCTGTCCCCTCATCTTGTCCCATCTTGGTATCCTGCTCGTCTGACACCAGGGAGCTTTCAGACGGAGCAGTGGTATCCACCTGAGGCAGCCCCTTTAAGGGGGTGTGGGTGAGGGACACAACAGGCTCCTTTCTGCACCACCTCTTGGCTGGGGCAGGGACGGCAGTGGGAGGGGTGGGGTCTTCGTCCCTTTGCTGTACCATGTCCTGTGCACAGTTATCGGGTCCAGAGAGGTCCATTAATATGGGAGGCTGGTGCTGTGCGGCGGGGTCATAGCTTCTTGTGGCGGTGTCACATCTGTGGAGAGAAAAGAGTCACCGAGTACCGTCATACAACATGGAGGCTGCCGCTGCAGAGTCCTCCTTCTGAAAGTGCCAACTGCCCAGCCGTCATGGGGACCCAACGGCTTTAATGACTTTCTAACGCTCAGACCTGGAAGGAGAGCGCAATCAGGGCTTTCTAATGTGCTTGCTGGTCCTGATAGGCCACACAAAGAGGGGCGGCCAGGCACATCGCATTTTATAGAAGGCGGTCAGCGAGGGACTATCAGAATGAAAACCTTCCTACATCCATCCTACAGGTACAACATGTACTGCGTCCTCCATAATGTCCAACGCCTGTGATGACTGACAATACATTCCAAGCACAGAGGGGGAGGAGCCTCACAAATCCTCCAATCATATTCCTTCTGAAAACAATTGTTTTTCCAGGTTGCTTGTCTGCATACTACGGTCTGCGCCTGCTCCCCTGACTCCCCCTTTACAGCCTTGTTCTTGGGTTCAGAAGCCTCTGGTGGAAGGCAAACCCTTCCTATGTGAGCTCTCCTGCTGTTGGGGGGGGGGGGGGATGACTGTGGGGTGCCCCCCATCCCCCAAGGCTGCTAGTACTCCCTCCATTACTTTCATCAGGCTAGTTAGGCATGTAGGGGGCGCGCTGCCCTCACTTGTACCAACACTTCCTTGCACCCTGCCTAGTCACTGTATGTTTGTAGCTGACGATGTGGCCTGTTGTCTGGCAATGATGGCAGCCCTTCCCCCACCATCTGCTGCCTCCAGGAGGATGAATGGAAGATGATGGGTGCCCTCTGCTTCGTGCTCTACAGCCGGCCACTCCGTCCTGCCTCCCCCGCCTCCCGTCACCCCCCCCCCCCCCCCCGACTCCCATCATCCCCCGCCTAACCCCCGCCATCCCTGCCTCCCCCGCCCCCCAACTCCCAACATCCCTGCCTCTTACCACCCACCAAACCTGCCCACCCCTCCCTCTCACCGTACCCACCTCCCCCACACCCCTGCTTCTCACCGTACCCACCCCCCTTTCCTCTCGCCATACCCACCTCCCCCCCACTCCTGCCTCTTGCTGTATCCACCTCCCCCCCACCCCTGCCTCTCACCATACCCCCCCACCCCTGCCTCTCACCGTGCCCACTCCCCCCCCCCCCCACTCCTGCCTCTCGCCGTACCCACCACCCCGCCTCTCACCGTGCCCACCTCCCCCCCCCCCACTCCTGCCTCTCGCCATACCCATTACCCCGCCTCTCACCGTGCCCACCTCCCCCCCCCACCCCTGCCTCTCCCCGTACCCACCACCCCGCCTCTTGCCGTACCCACCTCCCCCCCACTCCTGCCTCTCGCTGTATCCACCCCCCCCCCACCCCTGCCTCTCACCATACCCCCGCCTCTCCCCATACCCCCCACCCCTCACCGTGCCCACTCCCCCCCCACTCCTGCCTCTCGCCGTGCCCACCTCCCCCCCCACCCCTGCCTCTCCCCGTACCCACCACCCCGCCTCTCGCCATACCCACCTCCCCCCCACTCCTGCCTCTCGCCGTACCCACCTCCCCCCCCCACCCCTGCCTCTCCCCGTACCCACCACCCCGCCTCTCGCCGTGCCCACCTCCCCCCCCCACCCCTGGCTCTCCCCGTACCCACCACCCCGCCTCTCGCCGTGCCCACCTCCCCCCCCCACCCCTGCCTCTCCCCGTACCCACCACCCCGCCTCTCGCCGTGCCCACCTCCCCCCCCACCTCTGCCTCTCCCCATACCCACCTCCCCCCCAACCCCTGTCTCTTGCCGTACCCATCTCCCAACCACCCCCGCCTTTCCTTGTACCCACCTCTCCCTGCCATACACACCTCCTCTCCACCCCCCGTCTCTTGCTGAACCCACCTCCCCTCCAACCCCCGCCTCTCGCAGTACCCATCTCCCCTACCTCTAGTTGTACACACCTCCTCCCGCTAAACACACCTCCCCTCCACCATACCCACCTCCCCCCCCCCAAATCTGCCTCTCGCCGTACACACCTCCCCTCCACCTCTTACCATACCCACCTCCCCACCTCTCGCCGTACCCACCCAACCCCACCTCTCACCATACCCACCTCCCTGCCCAACCCCGCCTCTCACCGTACCCACCTCCCTGCCCAACCCCTCCTCTCACCGTACCCACCTCCCTGCTCAACCCCGCCTCTCACCGTACCCACCTCCCTGCCCAACCCCGCCTCTCACCGTACCCACCTCCCCCCGCTGTACACACCTCCCCTCCACCTCTTACCATACCCACCTCCCCACCCAACCCCGCCTCTCGCCGTACCCACCCAACCCCGCCTCTCACCATACCCACCTCCCTGCCCAACCCCGCCTCTCACCGTACCCACCTCCCTGCCCAACCCCGCCTCTCACCATACCCACTCCCCCGCCATTCACTGCACCCACCTCTCCACTCAACCCTGCCATGCCCACCTCCCCGCACCACTGTACCCACCTCCTACCTCTATCCACACCAGCTTTCTTTCTTCTGTCATTCCTGCCTTCCCCACCCCTTCCTGCCTCTTACCATACTTACCTCCCCCCAGTCATACCCACCACCCCCACATCCCTGCCTCTCGCCGTACCTAACCCCCCAACTTCTCCCGCTCTTGCCTTCTTTGCTGCCCATCCTCACTGCCTCTCACCACCTGCCAACCTTGCCTCCCTCATCATCCTCATCTTCCACAATGTCCTCTGCAGGTGATGATCAGAGCGGCTCCTGCCCCCCTCATCCCCGCTGTACAAGACCCCGAACCCGGTACTCACCTCCGCTCCGCTCACACACCGAGACAACTCACGTTTAAAGAAAGCGCCCGAGCTTCAGGCGCGCTGAGATGACGTCAAACCACAAACCGCGCCCACCCCTGTCACTTTCTCCTCCCACCCGTCACCATGCCTATCACTTGAGCTTCTAGAAAATGGCTACCCGCTCTCCGCAATCCACCGCCATCTTCTCGTATACCAATACCGCTCACAGCGCATGATTCTGATCTCGGACAGCCCCGCCCCCCACTGACCTGCCAGCCCATCCTGTGTTGGGCGTGGCATTTCTGGGCGTTCCGCTTCGATTGAAGCGCATTTTTTTTAGGCCTGGACGTTAGTTAAACCCCCTAAACATATTTTCTGAAAGAATAAAATGGTGGAAGTTGCCATTTTTTTTAAATTAACGCAATTCTAGTGCAAATTATCAGGTGCAAATTTTCAGTAAAAATGCAATAAAGTTGATTTTAGGCCACACACCTGCCATCTATGACCCGATTTTCTAGTGAAATTTTAAAGATGAGGTTGCACCGAGTTATTAGATACCAAACATATCCCAAGAAAATAGTGTGCACCCACGAAACGGCGACAGACTTCACAAAATTGACCATAGGTGGCGATATGACATCCAGTCCAGCAGACCTGAACAGAGAGAACAGTGACTGATGGATCTTCAATGACTGATCTCACTCTGTCGTGCATGGTGACAGGTCACACGTGTAGTGATAGCAACATGATAGTTCCTGATGTCCTTCACCTCCAGGTAGCCTCTGTGGTCCTTCACTACAAGGTAGTCTCTGAGGTCCTCCACCTCCAGGTAGCCTCTGAGGTTCTGCACCCTGAGATAGTCTCTGAGGTCCTCCACCTCCAGGTAGCCTCTGAGGTTCTTCACCCTGAGATAGTCTCTGAGGTCCTCCACCTCCAGGTAGCCTCTGAGGTTATTCACCCTGAGATAGTCTCTGAGGTCCTCCATCTCCAGGTAGCCTCTGAGGTTCTTCACCCTGAGATAGTCTCTGAGGTCCTCCACCTCCAGGTAGCCTCTGAGGTCCTGCACCCTGAGATAGTCACTGTGGTCCTCCACCTCCAGGTAGCCTCTGAGGTCCTGCACCCTGAGATAGTCTCTGAGGTCCTCCACCTCCAGGTAGCCTCTGAGGTTATTCACCCTGAGATAGTCTCTGAGGTCCTCCACCTCCAGGTAGCTTCTGAGGTTCTGCACCCCGAGATAGTCTCTGAGGTCCTCCACCTCCAGGTAGCTTCTGAGGTTCTGCACCCTGAGATAGTCTCTGAGGTCCTCCACCTCCAGGTAGCCACAGAGGTCCTGCACCCTGAAATAGTCTCTGTGGTCCTCCACCTCCAGGTAGCCATTGAGGTCCTGCACCCTGAGATAGTCTCTGAGGTCCTCCACGTAGAAGTAGTCTTTGAGGTCCTGCACCCTGAGATAGTCTCTGAGATCCTCCACCTCGAGGTAGCCTCTGAGGTCCTACACCCTGAGATAGTCTCTGAGGTCCTCCACCTTGAGGTAGCCTCTGCGGTCCTGTACCCTGAGATAGTCTCGGAGGTCCTCCACCTCCAGGTAGCCTCTGAGGTTCTGCACCCCGAGATAGTCTTTGAGATCCTCCACGTAGAAGTAGTCTTTGGGGTCCTGCACTCTGAGATAGTCCCTGATGTCCACCACCTTGAGGTAGCCTCTGTGGTCCTCCACCCTGACATAGTCCCTGATGTCCTCCACCTCGAGATAGCATCTGTTGTCCTGCACTCTGAGATTGTCCCTGATGTCCTCCACCTCAAAGTAGCCTCTGTGGTCCTGCACCCTCAGATAGTCTTTGAGGTCCTCCATCTTGAGGTAGCCTCTGTGGTCCTGTACCCTGAGATAGTCTCTGAGATCCTCCACCACAAGGTTTTCCTGAGGCCCAGTGTTTGTCAGTTTATTGTGCCTGTACCAGTTCCATGCACCCTTGAGACTGAAACCTTCGCAGTGCCATGCACCCCTGAGATGAGCATGGAGCCGGCATCAGTAGTGGAGGAAGCAGGCCACTACTCTGAGAAGAAGTTATGTAAAGATCTGCCCAGTTCCTGTTTGATGACTCTATCTGGGGAATCTCCTTCTAATTGTCCTGTACCCCCAGAGTTCCATTCTAAGCTTCATACACCCTTTCTTGGTAGAAGAGAGTTCCTGGAGGAGCTAAGGAAGAGGCCATAAGAGGGGGACAGTGTCCTGCTGTTGATTCAATTAGCTGACAACCAGCTCAGGCAGGTCATCTTCAAGTTGGGCTCTTTCCCTCAAGCCTTGCATGAGCAACAGTTAGTGCTCCTAATGCCGGGTCCCCCAGTGTTTCCTAGTGTTCTAGACTTTCTGAGATTTCTAATGTACCTGGCTTTTTGAGAAAATTCGGAGTGACCCCCCCCCATGTTTCTTAGAGTTTCTGACCTTCCAAGAGAATTCTGAGTGACCCCAAAACTTCTAGTGTCCTATTTCCTGAGAGACTCAATGTGACCCCAAGAATCCTAGTGTTCCTGCAGCCAGACCCTTCGTATTCCTAGTGGCTTTTCAAGTGTCTTACTGGGTCTTCCAGTCTGTTTTCCACTCTCCAGTGGTCCTGGTGTCTTTCATCCTGTCCTCAGTGACTATGTGTTAAAGCTTGCATACTGTAGCCTTGCCCGTTTGTGTCCTCTGAGCAGTCCAGTGTCCTCGTGCCTCTGTTTCTCTTGTGTACTTCGGCCAGCTTTCAGCCTTCTTGCTCCTGCATGATCCCCTGTGAGTTTCGGCCTGCTTTTGTTATCAGTTCTGGTGTCATCCACCTGCTCCAGTGTCTCCTGCATACACTTAGTGTGTTTCCTGCTTGGTGTCCCCATGTACTTGCTCTTGGAGAGTTTGCCTCTGTGCATCACTACTCACTTACATGTGTCTTCATGAACAGTTGACTGCTCCCAGTGCCTCTGTGTATTCCTGACAGCTTGGCCTGTGATGCCTACTGATCTGTGATTCCAGCTGGAAGGGACTTTTCTGCGTATCAGTCCTCAGTTCCTAGTAGCTCTCTGCTGAGATGAGTAGTAGGGCCACAACCTGGAAATTGTCTGAAGGGCAACCCATCTGCACCTTCAGGATCTCTGGAAGAGACAAGGCAGCTCCTAAGACTCAGCCCTTCCAAGGGCTCCCTCCTTCACCGTACCTACGAGCATGCTGGGTTCTCCCTTGTCAGTACCAACAGGTAGGGCCGGGACAAGGGGTGGGCAGGAGGAGCAGCTGCCCTGGGCACAGAGGAGCAGAGAATGGATACAGGGCAGTAAACCCATACTAACAGTGGGGAAGGGAGCACAGTTCTGCATCCTTGCCCTGGGCGTTAAATGAACCCGTCCTGGTACTGCCAACAGGTAACCCTTAGACTTCTCATTCACCCCAACTGTCCCCTGTGTACCTGCATTCCCTGGGACCCCTGTGCACCTCTGTGTTCCTCATACATACCATTACACTTGTGTTCCTGTAAGCAGCCCACAGCTGTAAGATACCCCAATACTCCTTTCTCCCCGCCAGCCCAGAACTCCGGTGCTGTAAGTGACTTGTACTAGTATTTCTGCCGGCTTGTAAGTCCAGCACCTCAGTGCTACAATATGCTTCTGCAATTCCTGTGAGTCCAATTCTGTGCTTTCTCACGTACCTGGTCAGCTGTAGCCTACATGGCTGGGCTTTCCAAGCTGGCCGCCATACAGAACACAGGAGCAGGGAAGGTTCACAATCCACAACCATTCATGACAGAAGATACAGAATTACAAAGTAACATTGTTTATAAACATCGATCAGACAGGAGATAGATAGATACAAAGTAACATTGTTTATAAACATCGATTAGACGGGAGATAGGGAGATACAAAGTAACATTGTTTATAAACATCGATCAGACGGGAGATGGAGAGATACAAAGAAACATTGTTTATAAACATCGATCAGACGGGAGATGGAGAGATACAAAGAAACATTGTTTATAAACATCGATCAGACGGGAGATAGAGAGATACAAAGTAACATTGTTTATAAACATCGATCAGACGGGAGACAGAGAGATACAAAGTAACATTGTTTATAAACATCGATCAGACGGGAGACGGAGAGATACAAAGTAACATTGTTTATAAACATCGATCAGACGGGAGATGGAGAGATACAAAGTAACATTGTTTATAAACATCGATCAGACGGGAGATAGATACAAAGTAACATTGTTTATAAACATCGATCAGACGGGAGATGGAGAGACACAAAGTAACATTGCTTAAAAACATTGATCAGACCGGAGAAAGAGAGACACAAAGTAACACTGTTTATAAACATTGATCAGACGGGAGATAGTGAGACACAAATTAACATTGTTTATAAACATCGATCAGATGGGAGATAGAGAGATACAAAGTAACATTGTTTATAAACATCGATCAGACGGGAGATAGAGAGATACAAAGTAACATTGTTTATAAACATCGATCAGACGGGAGATAGAGAGATACAAAGTAACATTGTTTATAAACATCGATCTTATGGGAGATAGATACAAAGTAACATTGTTTATAAACATCGATCTTATGGGAGTTAGAGAGATACAAAGTAACATTGTTCATTTTGCATGTACTTTTTTATTCATCAAATATCAGTAGAAACAACTTTACAAGTTAAAACAAGTTTTTTTTTTTTAATAAAATTTGTTCCTACTTGATTATTTTCCTGCTGCTGATTTATTAGTTTTTATTTTTCTATCCATTAATGTTTAAATATTTTTTTCATTGTTTTCTTTTAAGTGGCAGATTAAAAAAAAAAGCAAAAATGAAAAAAAACCTTTAAATTTGTAAATAATTTTGCATCACTTTATACCAGAATCATCATTTTAGTAGTTTTTGTATAAAAATGTGCATAGCTATTCATTCATTGAAACTGCATGTACATTCACTTTTTGCTAGAATGAAGTAAAGAAAAAGAAATGTTACCAGTGGTTAGATTTTTTTTTTCAAATTTCATCTAATTTTTACATTGTTAAAAAAAATGAATGCATTTCCTAGGTTCCTCAGCGCCATCCAGGGGCCATAATGTGATATTTTATTACTGCCCATAATAAAATATTCGTATAGAAGAGAAATGATCTAAAGAACATTTGTTGCAGCCCAGTTCACACAGAAAGAATAAACAGTACACAATGATTTGTTAGAAAAAATGGTGATTTTTTTTTTAATATAAATAGACCCCTCAGTGTCACTTTAAAGAGGACAAATGATAAAATAAATCATAAAATTATTGAATAAAATGTATACCTTTTATCTACATTAACAATCTTTTTTTAAACTACACTAGGAAAGTGTAAAGAATTTTTTTTTATTTTTTTTTATTTTTGTTATGTTTTGTCAATTTATTGCGTTAAAAATATAATCATTTTTCAATACAGTATTACCAAAAAAGCCTTCTATGTCCTAAAACTAGTATATGTACTCTATATTGCTGAAAGTATTGGGCCCGCCCTCCAAATCATATGATTCAGGTGTTCCAATCACCTCCATGGCCACAGGTGTATACAATCAAGCCCCTAGGCATGCAGACTGCTTCCACAAACATTGTTGAAAGAATGGGTCACTCTCAGGCGCTCAGTGACTCCAAGCATGGTCCGTGATAGGTTGTCACCTGTGCAATAAGTCCATCCGTGACATTTCCTGGCTACTAAATATTCCACGCTCAACTGTTAGTGGGATTATAACAAAGTGGAAGCAACTGGGAACAACAGCAACTCAGCCACCAAGTGGTAGGCCACGTCACATGACAGAGCGGGGTCAGCGCATGCTGAAGCGCACAGTGCGCAGAAGTCACCAACTGTCTGCAGAGTCAATAGCTAAAGACCTCCAAACTTGGTGTGGCCTTCAAATGAGCACAACAACTGTGCGTAGAGAGCTTCATGGAATGGGTTTCCATGGCCGAGCAGCTGCATCCAAGCCTTACATCACCAAGTGCAATGCAAAGCGTCGGATGATGTGGTGTAAAGCACACCGCCACTGGACTCTAGAGCAGAGGAGACGTGTTCTCTGGAGTGACCAATCACGCTTCTTTGTTTGGCAATCCGATAGACGTGTCTGGGTTAGGTGGTTTCCAGGAGAACAGTACTTGCCTGACTGCATTGTGCCAAGTGTAAAGTTTGGTGGAAGGGGGGATTATGGTGTGGGGTTATTTTTCAGGGGTTGGGCTTGGCCCCATAGTTCCAGTGAAGGGAACGCTTAAGGCGACATTTTGGACAATTTCATGCTACCAACTTTGTGGGAAGAGTTTGGGGATGGCCCCTTCCTGTTCCAACATGACTTGCGCACCAGTGCACAAAGCAAGGTCCATAAAGATATGAAGGAGCCAGTTTGGGGTGGAGGAACTTGACTGGCCTGCACAGAGTCCTGACCTCAGCCCCATAGAACACCTTTGGGATGAATTAGAGTGGAGACTGCGAGCCAGGCCTCCTCCCCCGACATCAGTGCCTGACCTGACAAATGTGCTTCTGGAAGAATGGTCCAACCTTCCCATAGACACCCTCCTAAACCTTGTGGACGGCCTTCCCAGAAGAGTTGAAGCTGTTATAGCTGCAAAGGGCGGGGCCAACTCAATATTGAACCCTACGGACTAAGACTGGGGGGCCATTAAAGGTCATGTGTGTGGAAAGGCAAGCCGACCAATACTTTTGGCAATATAGTGTATTTCTGTTGTTATTGTAGGTATTGACAAAGATACTGATCAACAAAAAGGTCCACAGCAAAAATGTTAAAACTGCCCTGCTCCATGGGGGTGGGTGTTAATGGGGGGGGGGGATATATGGGGGGTGTATATGGGGGGGAATGACTGGGTAAGGGACATTGGTTATCATTATCCTTGGCATATTATATTGTAGGTTATATGAGCTCAGCAGTCATGTTGGAGCGATAGGAACTCTTGGCTGTTGAGGAATGGGTTATGTTTTCTTTAATAAGAAGCTTCCTCTGTGCAATGCTATAGACCAGGGGTGGGCAACTGTGGCCCTCCAGATGTTGGTGAACTACACATCCCATCATGCCTCTGCCTTTGCGAGTCACGCTTATAATTGTCAGTTTTGCAATGCCTCATGGGACTTGTAGTTCTACAACAGCTGGAGGGCCACTGTTGCCCACCCCTGCTATAGACAGATACAGTGCTGCACTGCAGTCCGACCCTCCACTCCCTACACTAAAGATGGGCTATATGTTCGAGTCATATGTTAGTTCAACTCGAACATTGGCAGTTCGTGTATTCAGCGAACACATGAACAACCAGAGCGTTCGGCGGGCTGTTCGTCCATCGCGTTCCACAATGCACTGCGCCTTGACAGTGCATTGAGATTGGCCAAAAGCAATGTACCTGACCAAAGGTCAGGTGCAATGCTTTGGCCAATCACAGCACATGATGACGTTACAAGGCGGAGGTTGACCCTGCCCCCTTGTGACGTCATCACACAATTTAAGAACTGTCATCCCGGAGCAGCTGTCAGACAGCCGGGAACCAGCATTGAGATCAGAGCAGGGTTTTTTTTTTCAGGTAGCAGTGGTGGCGGGCATTGTGACTGAGGTTGGATCTACTTTGGGGGGGGCATTTTTTTTTATTTTTGTTTTTAATAAAGGACTTGTCAAAGACCATCTCCTGTCATATTTTACACTACACTTTTTTTTGTGAATGGGTAGCGGTACCATGTACCTCATAGTCATTCCCATGGGGGGCGGAATCTGGGGGTTCCCTTGTTAAGGGGGCTTCCAGATTCCAATAAGCTCCCCACTCACAGACCTCCACAACCACTGGCCACGGTTGTGAGGAAGAGGCCCTTGTCCCCATCAACACAGGAATTAGGTGCTTTGGGGGGGAGACCCCCTGCCCCAAAACAACCCCCCATGTTGAGGGCATGTGGCCCCCACAATAAGCTCCCCACTGGCAGACCTCCACAACCACCGGCCACAGCTGTGGGGAAGAGGCCCTTGCCCCAAAGCACCCCCCTCCATGTTGAGAGCATGTGGCCTGGTATGGTTCAGGGGTTGGGACCACTCGCTCCTCCCCCACAATAAGCTCCCCACTAGCAGACCTCCACAACCACCGGCCACGGTTGTGGGGAAAAGGCCCTTGTCCCCATCAACATGGGGATAAGGTGCTTTGAGGGGGAGCCCCCCTGCCCCAAAGCACCCCACCCATGTTGAGGGCATGTGGCCTGGTATGGTTCAGGAGAGGGGGCCGCTTGCTCGTTCCCCCCCTTTCCTGAGCTTCTGGGGTGCATTCTCAGATAAGGGTCTGGTATGGATTTGGGGGACCCCCACACCATTTAAATTAAAAAAATTTGGTGTGCGGGTTCCCCTCAAAATCCATACCAGACCTAAAGGGCTTGGTATGGATGGGGGAGACTCCACACTTTTTAATTACCTGCCATCGCTGGCAATTCTTTGTACATTCAGATGTCCATGGGGAGCTGAAACAATAAAGAATGGTTTTAGTAGCTATGCGGTATCTTCATGCTCAGATGCGGTAAGATACCACTTTGAATTGTCCCCTCTGTTTGAAGTTCGAACGTTCGTTAGGTTAGAATGTTCGACCACGAACTGAGCAGAGAAGGGGGGGGGGGTTTGGCCCATCACTACCCTACACCCTGCCTGATATATTATAACAGTGATACATTGTCATCATTATACTTTATATAAGTGATACAGAGGAGTAGTGATATTCTATAAAGTGATTCTTTATCATTGTGATACATTATATTATTGACAGATCAATTCCTGACACAACATTATGGTAAAAATTAGAGACCCCAAGAAAGATACATTATAAATGTTGGGACCTCAGCTGGGGAAACCTGCCAACACAGACAGGGATTTAGCCAAGCAGGATCCAAGCTGGGACCAAAATCCCAAAGCTGCTAAGAATGGTGTTGGTGGCAACAGCAATTTCTATTGGTCAGAGCTATAGGGTTTGGTGTCACCAGGGTATAGGATGGTGGTTACAGCCAATCACTGAGATCAGGGAGGGAGGAAAATGGAAAAATGTCAGAGATAAAAATGACATTCCACCATCAGAATTATGTAATCTCCCTTCAAGATAATGAAATAGATGAATGCCATACACCCAACACAGGATAGAGGGGCTCGGTGAAGGTGGCGGTGAAGGTGTGGAGGTGGCAGATGGGGTCACACATATAAAAGGAGATCTGCCCGGCCTCATAATCCAGATATACTTGGACTTGGCTACCAGGAATATCATCAGGAAGGTCAGTCTCATCCCCGTCATGTATTGCCATATAATCTCTCCCCCTCCTGTCCACACCCCAGGACACATCATTACATCCAATAAAGGAGTCATCCCCATCCCTGTCTATACTGGAGTAACACATCCCAATTCTCCAGTTATTGGATCTCTGGACATTTACTTCCCAGTAATGTTGCCCTGAAGAGAAACCCTGATTGCCTAAAACCTGATGATAATCTGTAAATCTCTGTGAAGTATCTGGGCGATTCTGGTCTTTGCCTGACCTGGATGCAGTCTTCTTGTCATATGAGATACATACATCATTAGAAGCCGTGTCCTCATCCAATAATATGCCTACAGCTTTCTGTATATAGATCCCCCCGTTTACACCAGTTATGATATCAGATAACCCCAAGCGGAACACATGTGAGACCCCAGTCATATCTAGAACTTCTCCATCATGGAGGAGCTTATCATGTCTCTTTCTGTCCTCCTCATCTCCATCACACCCGTCACCTGTGTTTGATTCCTGTAGAACGGTCAATGGGTCCATCATGGCACACAGCTCCTCAATGTGATGCATCTTCCGGGACAGCTTGTCCATCTTTAATTCCAACTGCTGAATCAGATCATTGACGGGGCTTAAGATCCGCTTTGCCTGTCCGGAGATCTCACTCAGGACCCTCTTCTCCAGGTCTTCCAGACGTCTCCTGAGGTCTCTGAACAGGGCAGTGACTCTTTTTTCTTCACCCTCTGCTTTGCCTTCTACTGTTCGCCTGTGTTCCTGCAGACCCCGGACTCTTTCTTCTGTCTTCTCTCTCCTAGTAATTATTTTCTGTAGATTATTTATCATTTTCTTTTTTTTCTTCATAGAAGCCTTTTGTGGAGTCTCCACCTGGTGTCCCCGATGTTCTCCAGTTAAACTGCAGGAGATGCAGATACAAGTAGAGTCCTCAATGCAGTAATACTCCAGGATCTTCTTATGGATGGGACATTTCCTGTTCTCCAGGGTGGTGGTTGGGTCACACAAGACGTGTTCTGGTGACTTGCTGTGGACTCTCAGATGGTCCTCACATAGAGAAGCCTCACAATGCAGGCAGGACTTCACAGCAGGTACAGAGGTGTGAATACAGTAAGTGCAGGAGATCTTGGCCTTTGGATCTGGTTGAGCAGACAGGAAAGTCTGAGTTATATTACGCAAAGTTATATTTCTGTGCAGCGGAGGTCGCTCCTGGAACTCTTTCCTGCACTGAGGACAGGAATAAATGCCAGACCTCTCCTGCGTATCCAACACGCGGTCAATGCAGACCCGGCAGAAGTTGTGTCCACATTTCAACATGACGGGATCCGTATAAATGTTCAGGCAGATGGAACAATTCAGCTCCACTCTCAGATCTGAGGACGCCATTGCTGACAGCTGAAGAGGGAAATGAAAGTTTCGGTCACTTATTAACACGTAGGCAAGTTCCTTCATAGGGTGCGGCTGAGGATGTTTAGACAGACTTAACAATCCAATTCCACTCTCAGATCAGGTACATTAGTTTCCTTCACAGGGCTGGGCTAAGAATGAGGCACAAAAAATTAAAGGTCACAGAAATAGAACTGAAAAACAAAGTCGATTATCCCCCACCAAAATAAAAAACAAAATAATGAAAACTAAGACTGGCCATAGATGATTCGAAAAAAAAGGAAGAGAAGACAGATGATTTAAAAAAAAAAGAATACTCTAACCGCTTCCCGACCAAAGAAAATACATATGGCACTGATGGGCACTGGCAGGTGGCATTGAAATACTGCTACAGGGTGGCACAGGTGCGCAAAATGCTGCAGGCATCATCCTGGTATAATTTTTTTTTCAGCAGGCTTTCATGTAAAAGCAATCCTAGTGTCTAATTAGCTTCAGGATTGCTTTTTCAAGCAGCAGGAGAAGATGCCTCCCCTCCCCCGCTGCCTTCCACGGCCTTCTCGGGCAGTCCCGTGCTATTGGGGGGAAACCTGAGAATGCAGCTGGTGTTTCTGCCAGCTAGCCATAGAGCTGATTGGAGACCGGAATGGCACCAATCATCTCTATAGTCTATGAAATCGGAAGTTACGAGCATTTCTTTTTTTTATTATTTAATTCTTTTATTAATTTTTTTTTTTCCCAATTCCAAAAGCCCAGCAATATATAATTTACATCCAAAATACACACGTTCCCCTAATTTATGCAATGCCACCTCCCCACTATTCACCCACACCCCCTACCGATTTACCCCGATCCATATAGCTCTTCCCTCCAACTTTCCATTCTATACCTATAGAAAAAGTAAATAGGTAAAGTTGATCCAGGGAATGTCCGACTGTCTCTCGGGGGATCAGGAAGGAATTTGTTCCCAGCAGGAGCAAATTGGATCATGTTTTGCTGGGGGGGGGGGGGGGGGGTTTGCCTTCCTCTGGATCAACTGTGGGTGAAGGATTGTAACTTTTTTTTTTTAATGGTTGAACTGGATGGACTTTTTTCTTTTTTCAACCAGACTAATGCAGGCCATAGACGGGTTGAAAAACGGCCAATTTTTTGAAAAAAAACAGAAAAATCGGTCGTTCGGTCGACCGACATTACCACCAACGTTAAAAACAATTGCCGACTAAACCATAAAGTTAACCCCATAACTTCTGTCCCTTGCAGGTCACGGCTCATGCGCAGACTTTATATCGGTAAAACGATTGGCTGATTTGCCCATCATTGCTGGAAAAATTGTCCGATCATCAAAATCGGCTGCAAATTTTCCAACATGATCAAAAAAAATGTGCAAAAAAAACAAAAAACGGCCAACCAATTACCCCACTAACAGTGAGAGAATCAGCCGATTTTCGACCCGTCTATGGCCGGCATAACTGTGTAACTGTGTAACCCAGGGGCGGACTGACCATTCAGACAATAGGGCACTGCCCCAGGGCCCGGGGTCAGTAACGAGCCCCATGAGACGCCCCTGGTAACTTTCATAGGCTTTTTTGGGAGTGGTTTGAGCGTGGCCGAGGACACAGAGACCCCATGATCCCCTATTGTCCGGGGGCTCCATGAGTTGTCAGCAGGGGTGGACTGACCATTTGGAAACTCGGTCATTGCCCGAGGGCTCGAGGTCAGTAGGGGGCCCCATGAGATGCCCCTGGTACCTTTTTCATAGGCTTTTTTGAGTTTGGGCAAGGACACAGGGGCCCCATGATCCCCTATTGCCCGGGGGCCCCATGAGTTGTCAGTCCGCCCCTGGTTGTCAGTCCGCCCCTGGTGTAACCTATGATCTTTCTGCTCAAACCTCACTTCCGACTCTTCCTTTTTCTTACTTTTCTTTCTTTCCTTCCAACCTTTCTTTTCCCTTCTCCTATTCCTGCCACCGCCTTACAAAACATTCCCTTTATTCTCCTCCTGCCTCCAATCAGATCCCTGGACCTCCGACTACTTCTATATATTTTCCAGATGCCTTGAAGTCAGACCATCATCCCCATTCCTTTCTAAATGTACCCATAGTACCTTCATCTATATGGTACAACTCCTCCATCCTATTGATATATTCCCCCCTGTCTAACCAGTCCCTCATTGTTGGGGGCTCCTGTACCTGCCAAAATTTTGGAATGAGCCCTTTAGCCGCACTGATTAGGTGATATAATACACAATTTTTATACGGCTTCACTGTTGATTCTCCCACTCCCACGGATCCTTCTGTATAGTTGTCCCCAATATCTCTTGTATGAACTGGATGACATCTTGCCAAAACCCTTGTATTTTTGGACAATCCCACCATAAATGTCCCATTGTTCCCTTAGCTCCACATCCCCTCCAACAGAACGGTGAGACTTCTACTCGTTGTTTACGTACAACACTCTGTGTTAAATACCACCCCGCTAAACATTTATAATTAATTTCAGCCGTGTTCATATTAATCGACCCATGTGTTCATTTAACCACTTCCCGTCCGGCCCATGTACATAAACGGCTGGACAGGAGCAGTGCCAGTGACATCATTGCTTACTACGTGTGAAATCTGTGAATGATCACCAAGATCACATGGTACAGGACTATTCACAACAGCCTTGTACCATGTGACAAGCTGTGACCAATCACAGCTCTCACAGTATTTCTCAATGGCTGCAGGAATGCAGCCAGAGAGAAGGAGAAATGATTGCTTTTACAGCCTTTATGGGTAGCAATCAGTGTAAAAAAAAGTCCAAACATTTTTAAAAAAATGTGTTTTTCTTATAAAATTTTGCAAATAATCTTTCTTCATAAATCTAGGCCAAAATGTATTCAGCTATCTTTTTAGTAAAAAAAAAAAAAAATACCAAATTAGTTTATAACCAAAAATTATAATTTTTCAAAACATTTTATTACATTTTTGTTTATTTTTTTATATTATTATTTATGGGTTTTTTTTGTTTATTTTTTACATACCATCACCCTAGCAGTACAGTGTCACCATAGTGATCAGTGATCACATGATCGGGTCCTCACACAGAGGTCCTGTACAACGATTGGAGGACACAGAGGGCACAGGATCGCGGTGCTGCGTGCTCCCAGGAAGCGTGCACAAGCAGGGAGCAGGGAGGCCATTTATGAACGACCACCGACCCTGCACTGCTCCCGTTCGGCCATTTATATACATAGGCCAGAAGGGAGGTGGTTTAATCTTGGAAAGTACCCAACTTCCCTTTGACTACTATATCCCCCAAACGTGCATCTCCATCTTTAAACCATTTCTCAGAAACGTTGTCCTTCCCTGGCAGGAAAAACTCAGTACCCACCAGGGGGATCAACAGTGAATTGTACTTCCAGTCCATTTGATTGTGCATTCCATCCCATACTTGTAATACCTCCTGTGTCAATGTACTCTTTACATCTGGAGGAAAAGAAATGTAATCTCCAAACATGGAAAGGTTTCTTCACACTAAGAGCTGTGAAAATGTGGAATAGACTCACTCAAGAGTTGGTTGTGGCCAGCTCAGTGGATTGCTGTAGGAAAGTCCTGGATTGTTTCTTGGATACACAGAATATAACTGGATATAACATTTATAGGTAAAGTTGATCCGGGGAATATCCGATTGCCTCTCGGGAGATCAGGAAGGAATTTTCCCCTGCAGGAGCAAATTGGATCATGCTTTGCTGGGGTTTTTTTTCCCTTCCTCTGGATCAACTGTGGGTGTAGGATTATAACATTTTTTTTTTCATGATTAAACTGGATGGACTTTTGTCTTTTTTCAGCCAGACTAACTATGTAACTACTACTAGTCTCCCGCCCGCCAATAAAGAAATGACAGACGGGAGGCGGTTCTGTCGTTCTGGGAGGACATCATATGATGTCCTCCCACACTAACTGTGCATGCGCTCCCCCCCGGGAGCACGCAGCGTTGCGATCGGTGGTGCACTGCATCCCTTGGACACAGCGGATCACCACTCAATGGAAAGAGCTGAAGACGTCGGCTCTGTCATGTGATCAGCTGTGTCCAATCACTGCTGATCACATGTAAATAAGAAAATGCCGGTTATCGGCATTTCTCTCCTCACGAGCTGTCACACTGACAGAGGAGAGGAGAGCCGGTAATCGGCATGTACACTGATCATCAGGGCACTGATGATCAGTGTGCCCTGATGATCAGTGTAGCCCCATCAGTGCCACCTGTCAGTGTCCATCAATGCCACCTGTCAGTGCTCATCAATGCCACCTGTCAGTGCCCATCAGTGCCACCTGTCAGTGCCCATCAATGCCAACTGCCAGGGCCCATCAGTGCCACCTGTCAGTGCCCATCACTGCCACCTGTCAGTGCCCATCAATGCCAACTGCCAGTGCCCATCAGTGCCACCTGTCAGTGTCCATCAATGCCACCTGTCAGTGCTCATCAATGCCACCTGTCAGTGCCCATCAGTGCCACCTGTCAGTGCCCATCAATGCCAACTGCCAGTGCCCATCAGTGCCACCTGTCAGTGCCCATCAATGCCACCTGTCAGTGCCCATCAGTGCACATCAATGCCACCTGTCAGTGCCCATCAGTGCCACATATCAGTGCCTACCAGTGCACATCAATGCCACATATCAGTGCCTACCAGTGCACATCAATGCCACATATTAGTGCCCATCTGAGCTGCCTTTTAGTGCCACCTATCAGTGCCAGTCTGTGCCACCTATCAATGCCATCTATCAGTGCTGCCAATCAGTGCCACCTATCAGTGCCGGTCAGTGCCACCTATCAATGCCAATCAATGCCATCTATCAGTGCTGCCAATCAGTGCTGCCTATCAGTGCCAGTCAGTGCCTCCTAACAGTGCCAGTCAGTGCTGCCTAACAGTGCCACCTATCAGTGCCATATATGAGTGCTGCCTTTCAATGCCCATCAGTGATGCCTGTCAATTCCCATCAGTGCCTCCTCACTAGTGCAGCCTATCAGTGCCCATCACTGCAGCCTCACTAGTGCATATCAGTGAAGGATAAAAATCACTTATTTACAACATTTTATAATTTTCCAAAGATGGGTCATTTGGGGGGGGGGGGGGGTTGGTGCTATCCTCAGGGCCTTGAAAACTGTGATAGGTAGTGAGGAAGTGAAATGAGGAAGTTACGCACCTTCAGGCTTTCAAAGTGGTCATTAGATTTCAGGCTCCTGTATGTGGCTAGGCTCCCAAAAAGTCTCACACGTGTGGTATCCCCATACTCGGTAGAAGCAGAATGTATTTTGGGGTGTAATTCCACATATACCCATGACTTGTGCGAGAAATATATAATTTAAGTGACTGCTTTGTGTAATAAAAAAAAATGTTTTTGTCATTATCCAAGAACTTGTGGAAAAAAATAAATCTTCCATGGATTCAATATGCCTCTCAGCAGATAGCTTAGGGTGTCTACTTTCCGAAAAGGGGTCATTTGGGGGTGTTTGTACTATCCTGGTATTTTAGCACCTCAAGAAATGTGATGGGCAGTCAGAAAGTAAAAGCTGTGTAAATTCCATTATCTATACCAGGGGTGGGCAACTGTGGCCCTCCAGCTGTTGTAGAACTACAAGTCTCATGAGGCATTGCAAAACTGACAATTACAAGCATGACTCCCAAAGGCAGAGACATGATGGGACTTGTAGTTCACCAACAGCTGGAGGGCCACAGTTGCCCACCCCTGATCAATACCAGTTTGTAGACGCTATAACTTTCACACAAAGCAATCAATATATACTTCTTGGAATTTTTTTTACCAAAAACATGGAGCAGAATACATTTTGGCCTAAATTTATGACGAAATTTGAGTTTTTTTGGATGTTTTCTGAGACAGAAATGAGAAAATATTTTTTTTTTAAATTTTTTTAAAATTTTTTGTTTATAGCACCAAATATATAAACCCCCAATGGTGATCAAATACCACCGAAAGAAAGCTGTATTTGTGCGAAAAAAGAATGTAAATTTCATTTATGTACCGTATTGCATGACCGCGCAATTGTCAGTTAAACTAGCGCAGCGCTGTATAGCAAAAAAATGGCGTAAATTGCAGTATCTATACCAGCAATGGGCAAACTACGGCCCGCGGGCCGTATACAGCCCGGCGGACCTTTTAATCCGGCCCGCGGAGAACGAGAGGGGAGCTAGGCTCCTCTCACAGTCCGCCCTGAAGACCGGTGTTGCATGAAAATCTGTCTCCTATGAGGATCTGTCCCCCTCGACGTATCTGCGCATGTGCCGGAGATCGCCGATCGGCTGCTAATGCCTGAAACTGGCACATGCGCAGATACGTCGAGGGGGACAGATCCTCATAGGAGACAGATTTTCATGCTACACCGGAACGGCGCGGGAACACGGCGAGAGCAAAGGTAAGTGAATTGACACAGGGGGGACTTAATATGGGGGATGAATTAATATGGGGAATGAATTACTATAGGGGGGATGAATTACTATAGGGGGGATGAATTACTATGGGGGGATGAATTACTATATGGGGGATGAATTACTATGGGGGATGAATTACTATAGGGGGGATGAATTACTATGGGGGGATGAATTACTATATGGGGGATGAATTACTATATGGGGGATGAATTACTATGGGGGATGAATTACTATGGGGGATGAATTACTATATGGGGGATGAATTACTATGGGGGATGAATTACTATAGGGGGGATGAATTACTATATGGGGGATGAATTACTATGGGGGATGAATTACTATATGGGGGATGAATTACTATATGGGGGATCAATTACTATGCTTACTATGGGGGAATATTACTATACTTACTATGGATGACACATACACATCATTCATCTACTCTTGGTCCGGCCCCGGGTCCAATATATGAACCCATTGCGGCCCTCAAGTCAAAAAGTTTGCCCACCCCTGATCAATACCATAGTTTGTAGACGCTATAACTGTCACACAAAGCAATCAATATACACTTATTGGGATTTTTTTTACCAAAAACATGGAGCAGAATACATTTTGGCCTAAATTTATAACTAACTTTGAGTTTACTATATATTTTTTATAGCTGAAAGTAAAAAATATTGTTTTTCTTCAAAATTTTTGGTCTTTTTTTGTTTATAGCGCGAAAAATAAAAAGCGCACAGGTGATTAAATACCACCGATAGAAAGCTCTATTTGTGTGAAAAAAGGACGTAAATTTCATTTGGGTGCAGCATTGCATGATTGCGCAATTGTCAGTTGAATTAGTGCAGCGCGGAACGGCAAAAACAGGCCCGGTCATTAACCTCCCTGGCGGTTTTCCCGAGTGTAGCTCGGGGTAAAATTTCTATACCAAAAGCGGTAACCCCGAGCTACACTCGGGCTTACCATGCGGCGCTGCTCTGGGGGTCCCTGCAGCACTTACCTTGTCCTTCGTTCCCACGATGTGTCCCCTGCAGCGTCCCCGGCCATCTCCTCCGGCCGATGCCGGCATCCGGCTTCCGTGTTCCGGTCCCCGTGACGTCGGGACGTAGGGGCGCCGGAGGCGGCGGGAAATTAAAAAAATTTAAAAAATGTCATTTTTTTTTTTTTCAATTTTAAATAGTAAAACATTGCTGTTTCATCCCATTACACATACATATTGTCCCTAGTGCTTTGTCCTGTGCCCTGCCTGCATTTTGTCTGTTCTTTCTGCCTGGAAACTTAGAAAAGTCCATGGCGTCCAAAAAGTGTCCCTTTACGTCAAAAGCGGTTTTAGACCGGCTAGAGAACAGCGATAGTAAATCAGAACCACTTGCAGAATTGAGTGATAATGATTTGTGGGGAAATTGGAAGGAATCATACCGCCAGGGAGGTTAAGGGGGGTAAATCCTCTGGAGGGCAAGTGGTTAAATATATTTGAAAAATATTCTTCTGAAATATATTGGAAATACTACAATTTTGGCCGTATTCAATAAATATTTCAATAAAAAATAAATAAACTATATACACACACACATTATGTGTATATATATATATATATATATATACATACACACACACATATGTATATATACACACACATATATATATACACATGTGTATATATAAGCACGCACACATTATATTTATATATATATATATATATATATATATATATATATATATATATACACACACACTGCATGTTGAAATGCATTTGTATTACAAGATATATGAAAAATATTTTTAAAAATACATTTTCAAATACTGTATGTCTTTAAAAATACATTTAATCTACATTTGTGGAATGCATTTACAAATATATGTACAAATATATGTTAAAATGACTTTTTTATATGTTAAAAAAAATCTGAAGAATATATTAAAAAAATATATTTTTTATATATTTTGTAATATATAAAAACTGCATTTCAACATGCAGTGTGTGTGTGTGTATATATATATTGAATATGGACAACATTGTAGTATTTCAAATATATGTTAAAATATTTTGGAAGAATATTTTTAAAATATATTTTACTTCCATGTGGGCTGTTAATCCTCCCTTCATATGCAGATTAGTACCACCTGAAGGGATTTCTGAATTCCTGACCAAGCATCTTATCATGAAAATATGAATTGCTCAAATGGACAATTGTTTACAACCCTCCTTACCCAGGACAGGGCAGTAAACTATTGTCCATTGGACCAATTACCATTTTTCTCATTACAGTCACCCAGAAACACTTTTCCTTTTAAATAGAATTAGCACAGGAATAGTCAGCCAGCTCTATCAGTCTATCAGTCTTGATGACTTCCCCTTTAATGTGTAAATTGACTTGTCACCAGTCTATGCATGGATATTCAGGAATGTTGGTGTGTGTGTGTGTGTGTGTGTATATATATATATATATACATATATACATATATATATATATATACATATATATATACACACACACACACACATATATAAAATAGTAGAACTACATGCAACAAAAAAATTAAAAAAACAATTAAAATAACAAATTAATTGCAAACAAAAAAAATAAAAATTCTATGCAACAAAAAATAATAAAATGTGTTCCTATTTATTCATTTTTTATTAAATGCAACAAATTAATTGCAAACAAAAAAAATTAAAATACTATGCAACAAAAAAATAATAAAATGTGTTCCTAGTCATTAATTTTTTATTAAATGCAACAAAAAAATTAAAACAACAATTAAAATCACAAATTAAATGCAAACAAAAAAATTAACATAATAAAATGTGTTCCTACTTATTATTTCCCTTTTTTATTAAATGCGACAAAACATTATATTATATATATATATATATATATATATATATATATATATATATATATATATATATATATATATAAAATAGTAGAACTAAAAGCAACAAAAAAATTAAAATAACAAATTAAATGCAAACAAAAAATTAAAATAATATGCAACAAACAATATATATATAGTGGAACTATAAGCAAAACCTTTTTTTTTAATTTTGGATAGAGAAAGGGAGGGTTATAGCTCCTGTGAGATTTTTTTTCTACATCTGTGGACCAATGTGGAGATTTCCCTCCCAAACAGGAAGTGAGAGAAAGTTCTTGCAAATTAAAAGGAAGTTCCTTGGGGACCACCAGAACAAGTGTCCCCATTGGAAGACTTCCCCTCTATTACTTTTCTGGGGACAACCCAAAATTTGGGATTTTTTTTTTTATGTTCACAATGAAAATGCTAAACAGGACAAATAGAGACAGTGAATCTCCCTAATGGGGGCACAGACAGCAACAGCAATTTTTATTGGGCATAGCTATAGAAGTGGTGGCTCCAGAGTAAAAGGTGACAGTTCCAGCCAATCATTGTGATCAGAAAGGAAGGAAGCCAAAAAAAAAAAATCAAAACAAAATTTTACAATTCAGAAATGAGGCCACCAATGTCTAGACTAGATTTTTCCCATCTCCCTTCAAGCCAATGATATAGATGAATGCCAAACAGCCAACGCAGCAAAGAGGGGCTCAGTGAAGATGGTGGTGAAGGTGTGGAGGTGACAGATGGGGTCACACATATAGAAGGAGATCTGCCCAGCTTCATAATCCAGATATACCCGGACTCGGCTACCATAAATATTATACCTGAGTTTGATCTCATGATGGTCGTGAACCACTTTATACCTATTACCCATCCTGACCAAAGCCCAGGACACGTCATTCCATCCAATCAAGGAGTGAAAGCCGTCCCTCGCTATGCTGTCGTAGCACATCCCGATTCTCCAGTTATTGGATTTCTGGACATCTACTTCCCAGTAATGTCTCCCTGAGTAGAAGATCCGGCTACCTAAAACTTGATTATAGCTCTTAAACCTCTCCTTGGTATACTGGCGATGCCGATATTCTCTCAACTGGGTTGCAGTGGTCTTCGTATAGGAGATACATACATCATTATGAGCCGTGTTCTCATCCAATACAATGTCTACAGCTTTCTGAATATACATCCCCCCAATGGCACCAGTGATTAGATCTGATAAACCAGTGTTCAATAAATGTGAGATCTGCTCCATATCCAGATCCCCTCCACCTAAGAGGCATCTCTCACGTCTCTCTGTAACCTCCTCATCTCCATCCTCGATATCACTCCAGTCACCTGTGTCTGATTGCTGTAGGACGGTCAATGGGTCCATCGCGGCACACAGCTCCTCTAAGGGGCGCAACTTCACGGACAGCTCCTCCATCTTCAATTCCAACTGCTGGATCAGCTTGTTGATGGGGCTCAAGATCCACGCTTCCTGCTCAGAGATCTCACGCAGGACTTTCTTCTCCACGTATTCCAGATGTCTCCTGAGATCTGCGAACAGGACAGTGACTCTCTCGGTTTCAGCACCTGCTGTGTCTTGTACTTTCCCCCTGTGTTCCTTCAGACTCCGGACTCTTTTTTCGGTCTTCTCTCTTTTATTAGTCAGTTTCTGAAGATCGATGGTCATTTTCCTCTTCTTCTTTAAAAAGACCTCCTGCAGGGTCTCCACATGGTGTCCCTGATGTTCTTCAATTGTAGTGCAGGAGATACAGATACAAGTAGAGTCCTCAATGCAGTAATTATCGAGGGTCTGCTTATGGATGGGGCATTTCGTGTTCTCTGGGGTGTTGGCAGGGTCACATAAGACGTGTTCTGGTGACTTGGGGTGGACTCTCAGATGGTCATCACATAGAGAAGCCTGACAATGCAGACAGGACTTCACAGCAGGTGCAGAGGTGTGAATACAGTAAGTACAGGAGACACTGGTCTTCTCCTGATCTGGTGGTGCAGGCAGGAAATCCTGAGAGATGGTACTCAGAGTTACAGTTGTGTACAGCGAAGTTTTCTCCTGGAACTTTTCCCTGCATTGAGGACAGGAATATCTCTCGGACTCCTCCTGCGTACCCAACACATGATCGATGCAGACCCGGCAGAAGCTGTGTCCACATTTCAAGATGACGGGATCCGTATAAACGTTCAGGCAGATGGAACAATCCAGCAGAGCTCTCATACTGGAGGACGCCATGGCCGATAGAAGACAGAGAAATCAACAAGAAGTTCCTTAGACTCCAAAAACAGTTGTCCAAGTAAGAAAGGAAGGTCCCTCCACAGAGCAAGGCTAAGAATGTGAGTGATCACAAAAGAAACTCAGAGCACACAAAACACAGCTGAAAGACAACTGAAAAGAAAAAAAAAAATCAATGATCCCACCCAAAAAAAAAAAAAAACAATGGAAGCTAAGCCAGGACTGATCCTTTTTTAACCACCATCCCCCCACCCCAGGCCAATTCTCACACTTACACATACTTGTAAAAATTCGAATTTTTTTTGCTAGAACATCACTCAGAACCCTTAAATATTATATATTTTTTTGAAAGCGGAGACCCTGGCGATTAAAATTTTGGGTGTTGCAATTTTTTTAAGGTGACATTTTTAAAACGCAGAATTTTTTTTAGGAAAAAGAAAGCACACTTTAATGAATTTTAGCGCACACAGACACAATAGAATACCCAATTTTTGTGGTAAAAAACTATAAAAGATGATATTATGCTGAGTAAATAGATACCCAACATGTCACTTTTTAAAATTGCACAGGGAATGGCGACAAATAATTTTTTACATTTTGTATTGTGTGTATTAATAAATATCAATTCGAAAAAATCAAACCTGCGCTTAGATTAATACACAAAACGCAAAATTTTAAAAATTATTATAAATAAAAAAAAAAAGCTGCTCACATAAAAGGCAATATACAAATAATAAACAGTGAAAATAATTATTATTAAATCAATAAATATCAAATTAAATTAAATTTTAAAGAGAGATATGGGATCTAATAGAGTCTAGAGCTCTCCATAAAGAGGACCTGGCATGGCCCATGTTAAACAAGGAATATTGTTCATCTCTTGTGATAGCATTAAAAGAAAAAAATTTAAAGGGACAATGTATTTTTTTTAAATAAAATACATAATAAAATATTAAATTAATAAATATCAATTAGAAAAATTTAAACCTGTGCTTAGGAGAGCTCTAGGTTCTATTAGATCCCATATCTCTCTTTAAAATGTAATTGATATTGATTAATTTCATATTTTATTATGTATTTTATTAAAAAAAAACCTTGTCCCTTTTAATTTTTTTCTTTTATCAACGTTATTGCTATCACAAGACATAAACAATCTTCCTTGTGTAGCATGGGCCATTCCAGGTCCTCTTTATGGAGAGCTCTAGGCTCTATTAGATCCCATATCTCTTTTTAAAATGTAACAGATATTTATTAATTTTATATTTTATTATGCATTTTATTTTAAAAAAAACCTGGTCCCTTTAAATTGTTTTCTTTCATCAACTTTATTGATATCTCAAGGGATGAACAAAATTCCTTGTGTAGCATGGGCCATGCCAGGTCTTCTTTATGGATTCTATTAGATCCCGTATCTCTCTTTAAAATTTAATTGAATTGATATTTATTGATTTAATAATTTATTATGTATATCTCAAGGGATGAACAAATATCCCTTGTGTAGCATGATCCATGCCAGGTCCTCTTTATGGATTCTATTAGATCCCGTATCTCTCTTTAAAATGTAATTTAATTGATATTTATTGATTTAATATTTTATTATGTATATCTCAAGGGATGAACAAATATCCCTTGTATAACATGGGCCATGCCAGGTCCTCTTTTTGGAGAGCTCTAGGCTCTATTATTATTATTTATTTCAGGTACTTATATAGCGCCGTCAATTTACGCAGCGCTTTACATATATATTGTACATTCACATCAGTCCCTAACCCTCAAGGGGTGTACAATCTAAGGTCCCTAACTCACATTCATACATACACATACTAGGGACAATTTAGACAGGAGCCAATTCACCTACCAGCATGTCTTTTGGGACTGAATGTACTTTCCCAAACAAAAAAAAAACATACACTGTCAGAAATTAATTTGTTTTAGAAATTATTGTTCTAGAAATTATTTTTTAATCATTTTCTCATCACTACAGTCCAATACAAACCCTGATTTGACCCCACTAATGATTTAAAAATTTTCATTTTAGAACAAAATCCTATTAGTGTATAGTCAGCTTAACCTCCTCGGTGGTCTGATTATGTCAGTATTTCTGTGCTCAAAGCGGTACATTTTTTTGCATAGAAATATGTATTTTTTTTATTGTCGGCCTGTAATTCTTAGGAATAACTCACTGAAATCTGTCCAAACAAGAGTCTAGTAAACATTCCAGGTAGGATAAAACTTGAAACACGAAATCATAAATTATAATATAATAAATAATCATAAAAATAATAAAAAATTAAATGTAATTCAATAATATAATCAAACCAAAACACTGAAATGTGAAATATAGCGCCAAGTTCACACATCGCTGAGCAAAGTCGCAGAATCGTTTTCAGTGTCTGATGAGGAATTTCCCCCATGAATCATTATCACTCAATTCTGCAAGTGGTTCTGATTTACTATCGCTGTTCTCTAGCCGGTATAAAACCGCTTTTGACCTAAAGGGACGCTTTTTGGACGCCATGGACGTTTCTCAGTTTCCAGGCAGAAAGAACAGACAAAGTGCAGGCGGGGCGCAGGACAAAGCACTCGGGACAAAATGTATGGGAAATGGGTTGATACAGGAATGTTTTACTATGTCAAATTCAATTTTAAAAAAATGACAGTTTCTAAAAAATTTTAAATTTGCTGCTGTTCCGGCCCCTGTACATCCCGACGTCACAGGGACCGGAACACGGAAGTCGGATGCCGGCATCGGCCGGAGGAGATGGCCGGGGACGCTGCAGGGGACACATCGTGGGAGCGAAGGACAAGGTAAGCGCTGCAGGGACTCCCTATGCACTGCCACATGGTGAGCCCGAGTGTAGCTCAGGGTTACTGCTTCTGGTACTGAAACTTTAACCCGAGCTACACTCGGGAATACCTCCAGGGAGGTTAAGGTTGGGCATAGATTGCTTGAATTTTGTCAGTTCAGCTTGCAAGACACAGACAGAAAATCACTTCATTCCCCCATATTTCACTAACAGTGTGGAAGGAGGAAGTGGGTGAAATCTTCATTGTATTCAGACAGCCGCAGCATCCATTATTAGACCCTCACAGGGGCGGACTGACAACTCATGGGGCCCCCGGGCAATAGGGGATCATGGGGCCCCTGTGTCCTTGCCCAAACTCAAAAAAGCCTATGAAAAAGGTACCAAGGGCATCTCATGGGACCCCCTAATGACCCCGCGCCCTCGGGCAGTGCCCGAGTTTGCAAATGGTCAGTCTGCCCCTGGACCCTCATATCTCTTTTTAAAAATTAACTGATATTTATTAATTTAATGTTTTATTATGTATTTTATTTAAAAACAAAAAATACCTTGTCTCTTTTATTTCTTTTCTTTTATCAACTTTATTGCTATCACAAGAGATGAACAATCTTCCTTGTGTAGCATGGGCCATTCCAGGTCCTCTTTATGGAGAGCTCTAGGCTCTATTAGATCCCATATCTCTTTTTAAAATTGAACTGATATTTATTAATTTAATATTTTATTAATAAAAATATTGTCCCTTTATTTCAGGTACTTATATAGCGCCATCAATTTACACAGCACTTTACATATATATTGTACATTCACATCAGTCCCTAACCCTCAAGAGGAGTACAATCTAAGGTCCCTAACCCTCAAGGGGTGTACAATCTAAGGTCCATAACATGCACATATTGGGCCAATGTAGACAGGATCCAATTCACCTACCACCATGTCTTTGGAGGGTGGGAGGAAACCCACGCAGGCACAGGGAGAACATGCAAACTCCAGGCAGGTGGTGCCATTGTTGGGAATTGAACCCATGAACCATTTACTGCAAGGCAGATGTGCTAACCACTAAGCCACTGTGCCATATCCCTTGTGAAAGCTTGGGCCATGTCAGGTCCTCTTTATGGAGAGCTCTAGGCTCTATTAGACTCCATATCTCTTTTTAAAATTTAACTATTTATTAATTTAATATTTTATTAAAAAAAATATTGTCCCTTTATTTCAGGTACTTCTATAGCGCCATCAATTTACACAGCACTTTACATATATATTGTACATTCACATCAGTCCCTAACCCTCAAGGGGTGTACAATCTAAGGTCCCTAACTCACATTCATACATACACATACTAGAGACAATTTACACAGGAGCCAATTAACTGACCAGCATGTCTTTGGAGGGTGGAAGGAAACCAGAGTACCTGGAGGAAACCCACACAGGCAGAACATGCAAACTCCAGGCAGGTGGTGCTGTGGTTGGGATTTGAACCAATGACTCTAGTACTAGCCAGGTTGAAGTGCTAACCATTTAGCCACTGTGCTGCCCATCCTTTGCACTTTTTTCTTTTATCAACTTTATTTCTATCACAAGAGATAAACCATATCCCTTGTGATAGCATGGACCGTGACAGGTCCTCTTTATGGAGAGCTCTAGGCTCTAGTAGACCCCATATCTCTCCACTGGTCTCCAAAGCATCTGATTAAATCAATAATCATTGGGCAGCACAGTGGCTAAATGATTAGCACTTCCACCTGGTAGCACTAGGGTCATTGGTTCAAATCCCAGCCATTGCACCACCTGCCTGGAGTTTGCATGTTCTCCCTGTGCGTGTGTGGGTTTCCTCCAGGTACTCCAGTTTCCTCCCACACTCCAAAGACATGCTGGTAGGTGAATTTGATCCTGTCTAAATTGTTCCTAGTATATGTATATATGAATGTGAGTTAGGGACCTTAGATTGTACACCACTTGAGGGTTAGGGACTGATGTGAATGTACAATACATATATGTAAAGCGCTGTGTAAATTAACAGCTATATAAGTACCTGAAATAAATAAATAAGTGCTCCTTCAGCATTACCTATAATGCTGCCACCTCCTCTTCACTCCCTCTTTCTGTAGGGGGTCCCTCAAGGTTCTGTCCTTGGACCCCTACTCTTCTCCATCTATACCTCTGCCCTTGGTCACTTGATAAACTGCCATCTCTATGCTGATGACACACAAATCTACCCCTCACCTCACCCCTTCAGTCTCCTCTCACATTACTAACCTACTAAGTGACATATCGGCATGGATGTCACTCCACTTCCTCAAACTCAATCTTTCCAAAATGGAGCTCATATGATTGCCCCCTCCCCTGACCTCTCCATCCAGATCAATAATACAACCATCAGTCCCGCCCCTCATGCCAGGGTACTAGGTGTAATCCTAGACTCCCTTCTGTCCTTTCAGCCCCAAATCCAATCACTGCCCAAATCTTGTAGACTTCACCTCCATCATCTCCAAGATACACCCATTCCTAACCTCGGAAACCACTAAGCAACTTATTCACTCCCTTGTTATATCTCGCCTTGACTATTGTAACTCCCTCCTCATTGGCCGACCTCATCGCAGGCTATCCCCTCTTCAGTCTATCCTGAATGTTGCTGCCAGACTTATCCACCTTACTACCTGCTCCGTATCTGCCACCCCTCTCTGCCAATCCCTCCACTGGCCTCCATTCAGTGTCCTCCACCCCTCTCCGCCAAGCCCACCACTGGCCTCCATTCAGTGTCCTCCACCCCTCTCTGCCAATCCCTCCACTGGCCTTCACTCAGTGTCCTCCACCCCTCTCTGCCAATCCCTCCACTGGCCACCACTCAGTTTCCTCCACCCCTCTCTGCCAATCCCTCCACTGGCATCCATTCAGTGTCCTCCATCCCTCTCTGCCAATCTCTCCAGTGGGCTTCATTCAATGTCCTCTACCCCTCTCTGCCAATCCCTCCATTGATCTCCACTCAGTGTCCTCCATCCCTCTCTGCCAATCTCTCCACTGGCCTCCACTCAGTGTCCTTCACCCCTCTCTGCCAATCCCTCCACTGGCCTCCATTCAGTGTCCTCCACCCCTCTCTGCCAATCCCTCCACTGGTCTCCACTCAGTGTCCTCCACCACTCTCTGCCAATCCCTCCACTGACCTCCACTCAGTGTCTTCCACCCCTCTCTGCCAATCCCTCCACTGACCTCCATTAAGTGTCCTCCACCCCTCTCTGCCAATCCCCCCACTGACCTCCACTCAGTGTCTTCCACCCTTCTCTGCCAATCCCTCCATTCAGTGTCCTCCACCCCTCTCTGCCAATCCCTCCACTGGCTTCCCATTGCCCAACGGATAAAATTCAAAACATTAACAATAACGTATAAAGCCATTTATAACTCTGCCCCAAATTACATCACCGATCTTGTCTCCAAATATCAGCCAAGCCGTACTCTCCGCTCTTTGCAAGACCTCCTGCTCTCTAGCTCCCTTGTCTCCTCCTCCCATGCTCGTCTCCAGGACTTCTCCAGAGCTTCCCCCATACCCTGGAACTCTCTACCCCAATTTATCAGACTATCGCCTACTCTGCTCACTTTTAGGCGATCTCTGAAAACCTCTCTCTTCAGGGAAGCCTATCCTGCCCTCAGCTAATACTGGAATCTTCTACTCTTCCAACCAGTCCATCCCCCACAGTTACTGCCTTTTGTACCACTAGCCCCTCCCTCCTAGATTGTAAACTCCCAGGATCAGGACCCTCCTATCCCTCTTGTATTGAACTGTATTGTTGCTGTATTGTCTCCCGTTATATTGTAAAGCGCTGAGCAAACTGTTGGTGCCATAAATCCTGTATAATAATAATAATATTGGTTTGATCGGATGCAATATCAGCCTGTAATGGCTTGAGAACCACAAATTGAAACCGGAAGTGACAAAACCCTCACCATTTCTGGTTTCCTATATAAGGGGAGGCGGGTATGGATGAACATGCCTCTCCTAAGCACACTGAATGGCGGTAATCCCCGCCCCCCCCGATCGTTCGGGATAGCCTGGTAAAGGTGGCAGGGAGTGGCCAGAGGAAGACCCCCATTCACACTCTCTAGAAGTGATTGGGTGGGTCTATAGCCGCTCAGATCACTTCCAAAAAGGTGTTCATACATGGGTGGTAAAAAAAAAAAAAAAAAAAAAAAAAAAAAATCGCTCAAAAAGTCGTTTGAAAGCCTCGATCATTCGTCTTTCTAAATATTGTATGTCACCGCGCACGCTGGAGTGAGAGCAATCATTCTAGCACCAGACCCCCTCCGTAAAGCTACACTGATGACACTGTTCAACAGGTAAAAAGTTTTGGGCATAAAATTAGCTAATCTTACATAATTTTGGGGTGCTGAAAACGAAAATGACCCTAAAAAATGTTGATTGGCTCTATTTTCCATGATATATTCACCCATCTAATGACGTAAGCCATTCAAAATTATGATGCAACTTCAGCTGCATATTGCGCAATTGATACTGGTGACCAATAGAAAATTGCATGTATACTGAGATGATGCAATATTAGCCTTTAATTGCATCACTTCACTGCATAAAAGCTGCAGTATCTGTAGCTGATTGGAGTTGGACAGCGTCTTTACATTTTGTTTTATGCTTATATAGGCTACTCAGTAATGCCTCGAACTTGTGTGAATAAAGCAGATAATTTCTGCTATATCTGCGGTGGAATAACTTTTATCTCACAAAAAAGGAGGATAACAGGAATGATTAAGAAAGCCTACAACTTGTATTTTGGCTGCAAGATAGGAGACCAGGACAAGAGCTGGGCACCACATATATGCTGCAATTCTTGTGGGACGGCACTGGAGCAATGGTTGAATGGAAAAAAGGCATCTATGCCTTTCGCTGTGCCAATGATTTGGAGAGAGCCAACAGATCATGTTAGTAATTGTTACTTTTGTATGGTGCCTCCAATTGTAAAAGGGCTAAATAAGAAGAAAAAGTTATCTGTGCACTATCCAAATATTCCATTGGCAATATGTCCAGTTCCTCATGGAGAGGGGCTACCAATTCCTAAAGCACCAGAATCCTTCGTGGTTGAGTCAAGTGAGGAAGAACCTGAAGCGTGTAGTCACGTGCATTTGTAAGAGATAGCCCTTTCCTCGAATACAAGAGAAAAGCCAAGAGAAGCAAAACCGACACAAACTGAAGACAAAACTAGTGAGAATCCTAAGTATTAAAATGATTCAACTTAGCTTATGGCTATAATTTTTCTTGGTAATCCTATGCAATATATTATGCCATTTAGGCTTTGTTATGTAGTCAATATCACTTGCTTTATATTTGTGGAAAGACATCTATCTATATAATTATTGTGCATTATGTAGTCATTACGCCTATAGTAGAAAACTTTCCGTTTACAGAAAAACTAGAGCTAATTGACAAATTTCATTGTTATATTTGAACTCAGAATGTGAAATTCATTAAGAAATGGATCCTTTTGTTTCCAAAACTGGCAAAAAATAAAAATTTGTTGAACAGTGTGACCTATAGGGGGCTTTAGAAGCACCCCCTATAGAAAATATAGGGTACTGACATTTAGATATATATCCTCTCCATCACTACTAACAACGCCACCATCTCTCCCACCCCACATGCCAAAGTCCTGGGTGCCACCCTGGACTCCCACCTCTCCTTCCTACCCCACATCCAACTGCTATCTAGATCATGCAGGCTCCACCTCCGCAACATCTCCAAGATACGCACATTCCTCACCCCAGACACCACCAAACAACTCGTACACTCCCTCATCATCTCACGCCTGGACTACTGCAACTCCCTTCTCACCGGCCTACCCAAACGAATGCTATCACCTCTCCAGTCGATCCTAAACTCCGCGGCCAGACTCATCCACCTCACCAAGCGCTCCACATCCGCCTCCCCCCTCTGCCAATCCCTTCATTGGCTCCCGATTGCCCAACGCATCAAATTCAAACTGCTAACTCTGACCTACAAGGCCATTCACAATGCCGCCCCAAACTACATAACTGACCTGATACCCAAATACTACCCTACCCGTGCCCTCCGCTCCTCACAGGACCTCCTACTCTCTAGCTCCCTGGTCTCCTCCTCCCACGCCCGATTGCAGGACTTCTCCAGGACTTCCCCCATCCTCTGGAACTCCCTACCCCAATCCATCAGACTGTCACCTACCCTCTTCACCTTCAGGCGCATCCTGAAAACCCTCCTCTTCAGGGAAGCCAAACCCAACCTCACCTAACACCTGACCTCACCTAACAACTAACCTCCTCCACTCCTCCCACCACTCCATCCCCCACAGCCATCTCCTCCTGTGCCACCTTCCCCTCCCTCCTAGATTGTAAGCTCAAAAGAGCAGGGCCCTCGAACCCCTCGTGTATTGTATTGTTACTGTCTTGTCTCATGTTCTGTCCCCCTTGCTACTGTACAGCGCTGAGCATACCCTTTGGTGCTATATAAACACTGTATAACAGGGGCGGACTGACAACTCATGGGGCCCCCGGGCAATAGGGGATCATGGGGCCCCTGTGTCCTTGCGCAAACTCAAAAAAGCCTATGAAAAAAGTACCAGAGGCATCTCATGGGGCCCCCTACTGGCCCCGGGCCCTCGGGCAGTGCCTGAGTTTCCAAATGGTCAGTCCGCCCCTGCTGTATAATAATAATAATAATAATAACAGTAGTGCAGCGCTATAAAATAACACATAAATATCAAGAATAACAAATATTAAAGGCACACATCCTAAATGGGAAAGATCCTCAATTGAGGGATCAGTAAGCGCTATATCAGTGCGTGTATCCCTTCTAGGGAGATATAAGTCATGCAATATGGGGAGTCGAATCACAAAAAGGAAATATAAAGCATATAACTATAGATGAATAAGTGTCCTAATGGATGAAATAAACACTCCTCATGCAGGTGCTCAAAATTGCGTGTCAATCCTCAGTGTCTGGGGTGCAACCTCACCTTCCTGCCCAGGCCCCTCAGGACCAATGAGCTTAGTATGCCACTCAATATTCCTCCAAAGGATAAGGTCCTCCTTAGCAGTAATGTTGGGACTCCCTCTCAGGGGCGGACTGACCATTTGGAAACTCGGGCACTGCCTGAGGGCCCAGGGTCAGTAGGGGGCCCCATGAGATGCCCCTGGTACCTTTTTCATAGGCTTTTTTGAGTTTGGGCAAGGATACAGGATCCCTATGATCCCCTATTGCCCGGGGGCCCCATGAGTTGTCAGTCCGCCCCTGCTCCCTCCTCTTCTGCTGGGTAGATATCCAATGCTGCCTCCTGATGTTAGGACAGGTAACACTCCGTACACGTCCCCAGTAAAGCAAAAGATCCAATATAGTGTAAACCCATTTATTAGTTGAAAGACAATGCATAAAAGTACCTACTCACGTTAAAATAGATGCAAACGGCGTTTTCACCACACTATGGGTGTACTGCATGTGTGGGTAATGCTGGGGTGCACCAAGATGGCGCCCGCGCCGGATCTGACGTCACTACGTTGCCACTCAAGCCCCTCCTACTGGCGTATCTGATACTGTTATTCTTGATATTTATGTGTTATTTCATAGCGCTGCACTACTGTTACATATACATCTTGACCAGGGGCGGACTGACAACTCATGGGGCCCCCGGGCAATAGGGGATCATGGGGCCCCTGTGTCCTTGCCCACACTCAAAGCACACCCAAAAAAGCCTATAAAAAGGTACCAGGGGCATTTCATGGGGCCCCCTACTGACCCCGGGCCCTCGGGCTGTGCCTGAGTTTCCATATGGTCAGTCCGCCCCTGCGAGGGAGTCCCAACATTACTGCTAAGGAGGACCTTATCCTTTGGAGGAATATTGAGTGGCATACTAAGCTCATTGGTCCTGAGGGGCCTGGGCAGGAAGGTGATGGGGCACCTCAGACACGGGGGGTTCAAGGGCCCTGCTCTTTCGAGCTTACAATCTAGGAGGGAGGGGAAGGTGGTACAGGAGGAGATGGCTGTGGGGGATGGAGTGGTGGGAGGAGTGGAGGAGGTTAGTAGTTAGATGAGGTCAGGTGTTAGGTGAGGGTGGGGTAGGCTTCCCTGAAGAGGAGGGTTTTCAGGGTGCGCCTGAAGGTGAGGAGGGTAGGTGACAGTCTGATGGATTGGGGTAGGGAGTTCCAGAGGATGGGGGAAGTCCTGGAGAAATCCTGCAATCGGGCGTGGGAGGAGAAGACCAGGGAGCTAGAGAGTAGGAGGTCCTGTGAGGAGCGGAGGGCACGGGTAGGGTAGTATCTGGGTATCAGGTCGGTTATGTAGTTCGGTGCTTAAATGATCAGTCCGCCCCAGATCTTGACTGTTTTTTGTGCCCAGGTTGTGGCATTTTAGTACTGGCTGCTTAGTCTCTTACGTTTAATAGAGCAGGAGTATCTTTTTTATTTTTGCTAGGGTACTGACGTTTGTCGCCATTTCACAGCTGCACACAAATGTAAGGCATGTTTGGTATCTATTTACTCGGTGCAACCTCGTCCTTTATTTATTTATTTAACTAAAATTTGGGTAATATATTGCATTTGTTTGCCCGGTCATTCACTAGAATGTGTTTTTTTTTTTTAACTGAAATATTGACCTTTGTGGTAATATCGCATGACATACAAAAATTGGAACTACCACCATTTTATTCTCTAGGGCAGTGGTCTCCAAACA